>NC_071113.1:297500-355000 GCF_024256425.1 Clarias gariepinus
CTCTCTCTGTCTCTCTCTCTGTCTCTCTCTCTCTGTCTCTCTGTCACATGAGTCTGGTTCCTCTCAAGGTTTCTTCCTCATGTTGTTTCGGCTCCGTCACGTCCGACCCTGATAACTACATGGAATCAATAATCTATATGTGTAAAAAGGGTTCGTAAACAAAAACAAACAGCCGTCTGCCGACAGACAGTCTGAGGCTCACAAGTGTCATGTAGTGTTCTGAACAGAATTTAGACATACTGATTATGATGTATTATTGTATGTATTAATACATTAAGTAATTAATAAGGATTAAAATTAATCCATCTGGAACGACTGACAGTTGCCTAGAGGTGGTGATCTCTCCTATATTAACTAACCTTTAAAGCCCCACCCCTTTAAAGCTTTAAACCCCTTTTGATTGGTACATTACTGATCGCGAAGTAAAGTCCGTGTTAGTGATATTTCTGTCTCTTGTTGAGACGCGACCTTCTCGCTTGCCGTCTTTCTGTGATCAGATCATCTATTGAGATTGAACGTTTTGTGTTTGGACGTAACACCGAACCCTGCAGTTCTCCTAATGATGTGCAGATTTGCAAAAAAAAACCTGAACATGAGATCAAACCTAAAGATAAGAAAAAAAGCTCAAGGTCATCTCTCCACCGCGGCGGTTTGCTGTAAACTCCCGTCCCGACACTGTTCCTAGATGCCACTTCACGAGGCTCTGGTATATGTGAAGCAGTAAAGTTGTCACTCGTTATGGGAAGTGATGTCCTTTATCAGAGGGGATCAGAGGGTTCTGGGTGCAGCATGCACACTCTGGCGCGAGTTTATTTATGGGAACTGGCTGTTCGTGACGGAAGAGATGAGATGACAAAGCAGCTGGTGAGACGCCGCTGACTAAACTTACAGTCTGCACTTACATTCCTGACACACGGACACTTTTACACACCAAGAGTCGTATCTAGGATCTATTTTATTTTACGTATACATTATTAGCTTGGAATTTTACAAACAGGGAAGTGTGTCAACCTTTATTCATGTCATAGCACTGGTTTTAAAATGTGTTTTTTTAAAATCTGGCCCTATGTGAAGAAGTAATTGCCCCCTAAACCTAATAACTGGGTGTGTCATCCTTGGAAGCAACAACAACAATCAAGTGTTTGTGATAACTGACACCGAGTCTTTCACATCACTGTGGAGGAATTTCGGCCCGCTCTTCTTTGCAGAATTGTTTAAATTCAGCCATACTGGAGGGTTATCGAGCATGAACGGTTAGTTTAAGGATCTCAATCAGATCACTTCAAAACCTTAATTTTGGACTTTCCTGTGTGTTTCGGATCATTGCTGCAAAACCCAAATGTTCCTGGGCTTGAGGTCACAAACTGTTGGCCGGACATTCTCCTTCAGGATCTTCTGGTAGAGCGCAGAATTCATGGTTCCATCAATTATGGCAAGGTGTCAAGGTCCTGAAACTGTAAAGCTCCAGACCATCACACTACCACCACCATGTTTGACTGTTGGTATGATGTTCTTTTTATGAAATTCATGAGTCTCTTTCTTATTGTTGAATCATGAACACATGAACACATAAACACATGAACACCTTAACTGAGGCGAGTGAGTCCTGCAGGTTTTTAGATGTTGTTCTAGGATCTTTTATGAGCTCCTGGATGAGTTGTTGTTTTGTTCTTAAAGCAATTTTGGTCGGTCAGCTGCTCCTGGAAGGTTCAACACTGTTCCAAGATTTCTGCATTTGTGGATGCCGGCTCTCAGCAGTGGGTCACTGGAGTCCCAAAGGCTTAGGAATGTCTTAGTAACCCTTTCCAGACTGATACATGTCAATTACTTTGTTTCTCATCTGTTCTTCAATGTTTAAATTTCACTCCAGTTCTGCAGGACCAGCAGCCGCTCAGGGCTGTGAGTGTAAAAGTGCACTTAAGGTAGCTTTTTGTGAGCTTTATGTGCTCTGACAAAGCAAACAAAAGACACCATTTCATTGCAGTCTGCATGTTTTTTCTTCTCCTCTTTGCACATCAGATTTCCTGAGATGGGAAATGGCGTTATTAGAACTTGCAAATTGCATCTCACAAAGTACCAGCGATGCATCTTACAAAGAACTGCGGCGTTACTCTGTGCTTACCTGATCCACACCGCTGCTCAATTTCCTCTGTGTGTGCATTAAGGGTTTAAGCATGTAAAGAAAAAAAGAAAAAAACTCACATTACAGACCGTTAGTGTTTTAATGGACAAATACACACTGAAACTCTGAAACACAAACTGGTATTACATTAGGAACTTAAGCATAATGTTTAAATCTCTGTTATTGGTAATCACTTTTCACTAGATTATTTAACCTGCTCATCTCGCCCAAGCTCTGTCTCTAGATGTTAGTTTGCTGCAAAGTGCATTATATTCCAACCTCATGGTTACGTCAGTAAAATGTACCTCCTGTAACACGGCCCATGGTGTGTGAACTCATTAACTTGCCTTATACACTCCGATCCAGTCTGAAATGGCACAGAGAGTGTACACCTGAAGATTACCTGCTCAGTGGGATTATTAATGGAATATTAAACTGCATTTAAACATAGACACTGAGGTTGGGTAAAATGGATTTAATCAGAAGAAGTGTTGCATGTCACGCTGAGACCTTACCAATTGGCATACTGTAAATAGCCATGCGGACATGGTACGAAGCAGTCATGCCTGGTGTGAAAGCCGCCTTAGACCATTAAAGCCTTACAGCACAGGGTGAGGTTCAGCTGCATGAGCAGTGCGTCAGGTCAGTGTCGGAAAATAGGTCAAGACTGGATCTGAATTGATCATTATAAATAACACATTTTCTTCCTATGGAACTGTTCAGTTCTTCATCTGCTTGTGTGTTTTTGGGTTCTTGCATCACGCAGCATTCATGAAGCTGATGGAGCCCTACCCACACCTTCTTCTTTAAAAGTTCTCCATTCAGTTTTGAACTCTTCATTACCTCAGTGGCTGCAGGCTCTCCAGGCCCCGAGGCAACAAACCATCACGCTTCCTCCTCCACCTGGATCTGAAGACTGTTTGATCAGGACCAGGGTCACAGTGCAAAGTTCACGAGAAAATATTCATCTGAAGACAAGCAGACTCTGTCAGTAACCAAAGTCTGTGTGTGTGTGTGTGTGTGTGTGTGTGTGTGTGTGTGTGTGTGTGTGTGTGTCCATTTAGTCTTCAAGCATGTCGTTAGCCTAGACGTTCGTTCACATCCGTATTATGACCTACAACAGGAACAGGTTAACCCTGGCTGTGTGTGTGTGTGTGTGTGTGTGTGAGAGAGAGAGAGAGAGAGAGAGAGAGAGAGAAAGAATATTTGTATAACTACTAAATAGTGCCGAGGGTCAATTTGATTATTTCATTAAACCTCTGCGTAAACAGAAGTATGAGTGCTACACAACCAAAGAGCACAAGTTTAAATATCACGAGATGGCGCCGGTGAGGTCGAGTGCAGTCACGACTGCTTTGAGCTATTTTTCTTTGTTTTCGTCTTTTAAGTTAATTTTCAGTAACTTTAAACCGGCATATTCATCACCATTGAGTGCATTAATTACAATAGAGATACTCCTGTTCTGATCGGTTGACAATGTACTCACAATTCGACGTTTTTAACTTCGGATCCGAGCTGGCCAATTGAGATCCTGAGGGAGAACAAAGGACGCGACCCGAAGCCGCGGCCCCGAGGGAAACGAGCCGGCGTCAGGAACAGGCTGAGAGCTCATGCACACCGCACACCTCTGCCTAGCATTCTGCTCTGCAGTGTCCAGTCACTGGAGAACAAACTCAATGACCTCAGGGCCAGGGTAAAGTTTCAGAGATACTGTACATTCGGGACTGCAGTTTCCTCTGCTTTACCAAGACATGGCTGAACCCAGCAGTCTCGAGCCACACCATCCAGCCGGCCGAGTTCTTTTTGGTTCACCGCATGGACAGGACACAATGAGGCGGCGTGTGCTTAAGAGTAAACAACAGCTGGTGCAACAGCACGAGCGTTGTTCCTCTTACAAGCTCCTGCACACCCAACCTGGAACTGCTGTCCATCAAATGTCATCCTTTTTATTTTCCTCTGGAGTTTACATCGGTCATAATCAGCGCCGTTTACATTCCACCACAAGGGGACACAGGCACTGGCTTATGCAAGCTGCATGAGGCACTCACACAGCACCAAACATAACACCGGGATGAACTTCTATCAACACATCACCTGCCCCACTAGGGTTAAAAGGTCACTGGGTCATTGCTATACAACAATCTTGTTCCCCTTTTGGGAAATCTGACCATGCCGCTATGTCATAGACTGACAACGATAAGACGGTCTACTTGGAGGAGATTAGAAATCTGGAGAACTGCTTCCTGAGGAACAATCTCCTTCTAAATATCAGCACGACAAAGGACTGGATAGTGGACTTTAGTACAAAGCAGGAGAGGAACTACCAGACACCCATCATCAACAAGAGCCCAGTGGAGAGAGTGGATAGCTTCCGATACCTGGGTGTCCACATCATGCAGGACCTGTCATGGTCCTGTCACATCAACATCATGGTGAAAAAGGACATGCCTCTCTTCCACCTCAGACGCTTGAGAAACTTCAGACTGCCCTCCAAGGTGCTCAGGAATTTCTACTCCTGCACCATAGAGAGCTTCCTGACGGGAAACATCACGACCTGGTTTGGAAACAGCACCATGCAGGACAGACGAGCTCTACAGAGGGTGGTGCGATCAGCTGAGCGCATCATCCACACTGAGCTCTCTGACCTGCACTCGATCTACAGCATGCGGTGCTGGACCAAGGCCAGGGAGATGGTGAAGGACCTCAGCCACCCCAACAATGGACTGTTTGTTGAGGTCAGGAAGATCAACATAGAGAGACTAAGGAGGAGCTTCTTTCCGCGGGCGATACAGTTTCTTAATCAGTACACCACACAGTACTGATCCATTTTGCACATTCACACATATGTTTCTTGCACTCACTTTGGACGTCCCGGGCATTTCATGACACTAGTGGTCACTGCACACCTGGACATTCATGGACATTAGTTACTTACTCTGTTTTATTCTGTTTCCCTAATGCACATACACTTTAAGGCATATTTGTACACCCCCCAGACATATCTATTTATAGTCAACTTCATTCCAACACAAAAAGTCCATAAATTCTATATTGTACAGATGGGTTTTTTCTTATTTTTCTTATAGATTTTCCTATATTTCTTCTATATTGTATATTTTGTATTGCACAGTTAAATTTACTTTCTATTTTTCTTTTTCATATTTATTCCTATTAATAGTCTCTTATTTTAAGGTCACGGGCAGTCATCTAAGCATTTCACTGCATATCGTACTGTGTATGACTGTGTATGTTACAAATAAAATTTGAATTTGAATTTTAAATTGAATGTGGTTAGGAAAAGGTTCTCATGATCAACATATACAGTAGGAAATGCTAATGTGATGTTTTTCAAATTCCCAATAGAGCTGAAAATAGACCTGTTTGGCACATATCCGGGATTTCTGTGCTAGAAAACTAGAAACTAAACTAAACTAAAACTTTAGAAAATTAAACATGTTATACAAATTACAAATGTATACATTCAAAATTCTATAATAAAAAGCAAAATAAACACAAAAAGATATAAAACTTATGGACAGTTCCCACTTCCATGATTTTTGCTCTGAATGATTACAGTTTCTAAACTGTAAAACTGCAGCAGGATTTGGCGTCATTAGCCCCGGCACTGCTACAGCTAAACAAATTACAGCAGCGCCCTGGAAAGGCATAGAAAAGCAGATGATTTGGTACAGTAATGACACAGATAATGCAGAGTACTTACAATTATCTCTGAGATGCACTACGACAGGTCCAGATTCCTGCAGAGAAACATACACTATCGCTCAAAAGTTTGGGATCACTTAAAAGTTCTTTGTTTTTGTTTCATGATTTATTTTTCGATATCTGCCACTTCTTTGTCTTTGGGCTGTTCCCTTTCAGGTGTCACCACAGTGAATCATCTGCCTCCATCTAACCTCATCCTCTGCATCCTCTTCTCTCACACCAACTAACTTCATGTCCTCTCTCACTGCATCCATAAATCTCCTCTTTGGTCTTCCTCTAGACCTCCTGCCTGGCAGTTCCAACCTCAGCATCCTTCTACCGATATATTCACCATCTCTCCTCTGAACATGTCCAAACCACCTCAATCTGGCCTCTCTGACTTTATCTCCAAAACATTTAACGTGGGTTGTCCCTCTGATAAACTCATTCTTGATCCTATCCATCCTTGTCACTCCCAAGGAGAACCTCAACATCTTCAGCTCTGCTACCTCCAACTCTGCCTCCTGTCTTTTCTTCAGTGCCACTGTCTCTAGGCCGTAGAGCATCGCTGGTCTCACCACTGTCCTGTACACCTTTCCTTTTATTCTCGCTGATACTCTTTTGTCGCACAACACACCTGACACTTTTCTCCACCCGTTCCAACCTGCCTGTACCCGCCTCTTCACCTCCTTTCCACACTCTCCATTGCTCTGGACCATTGACCCATAAAAAGTTCTGCACCTTCTTTACCTCTGCTCCCTCTGTATCCTCACCGTTCCTCTTGGGTTCCTCTCATTCACACACATGTATTCCATCTTACTGCGGCTAACCTTCATTCTTCTGCTTTCTAGAGCGTACCTCCACCTCTCCAAATTTTCTTCCACTTGTTCCCTGCTCTCGCTACAAAGCACAATGTCATCTGCAAACATTTCGATATCTGCAACAATACTGGGAGTTTCAAAACTATGAACTAACACACATGGCATTGAGTAATTAGTTGTTATTGTAAGACATGAAGGTCAGCTGTTCTGGAACAGGTCTCACAAGAACAGTATTATGTCGAGTGCGTTTGTAAAACCCATCAAGCTCCATGATGAAACTGACTCTAATGAAGACCTTCCCAGGATAACAAGACCAAAACTGAGCTCTGCTGCAGAGGAGAAGTTCATTTAGAGTCACCAGCCTCAGAAATCACCAATTACAAACTTAACAAGGTGTACAAACTTTTGGGATTTGTACAGTACGTTTGTCACAGTGTGATCTGTAGCGCGCCGTAGCTGTAGCTTGTTATAGCTAATCATAGTGAGCTACAGGTGCTACTGTAATCACACTGCAGTTCTGCTGTAGGTTCTCATGGGGTTCGGTAGCCTTTGGCCTACAATTAACTACAGAAGACCAAGAACACGCAAAAAGTTCACGGCTCACGGCAGCAATGATGAGTCACTGTGAAGTCACTGAGACACGGCCGGGGAGGTCACGATCGGTAAGAGAGGGGACTGGACAGAGAAAAACAAGAGGTTTTAGGGAACTGAATTAAAATTGATTCTTGGCACACACACACACACACACACACATACACACACACACAGTCTGTAGCATCATACACACTTAAAGTAGAATGGTTAGAGATATACCGCGTGTTCCTTTTCTCCACTGTGTATAGGTACGACCTCACGTGCACGTCCTGTGTCTATATGAGTGTACTGTATATACTGTATTCCCACAGTGCCACTGTAGTCCTGATTGTCAAGGTGTTGATTCATTCTTTGTAAAGACGGCTCTGACAGTAGCGCAGGTTTATGAGGCGCCGTATAGGGCTTAAATCTAACTTTACTCATGCACACACATATATGAAACACTCACACATACATATATACTACTAACTGCTCAAACAACTACATATGAAATGCGCGCGCACACACATACATACATACTTTCCGCGCACATACATACATACTTTCCGCGCACACGCACGCACACACACACATACATACTTTCTGTGCACGCGCACAAAGCCAACTGTAGCGGTGTAGGGAACGAGTGAACAACAGATCTTTAGTTTAGCGGAAAAGGGAATGGATAATTTCCTATAAGTCATTACATATCGCTGGAGTGTGAAAAAATTTTACTCGAAAAATAATTTATATTTTTATTATAATTATTATCGAGGCGAGGACATCATATAAATAGGACACAATAATTTACATTTTGATTTAATAAAAAAACCATTCGTATTATATAGGCTAGTAATCTGTAAAAATAAATAAATAAAATAATACGTTTTATATTTTTTTATGGTATCAGTTTTTGTTTCAATAAATAATCTATATTTAATGTCCGTAGCGTGAAATTTCCACAGCAGCAGGTATCCGAGGTGCTTGTGTTACCATGGTAACGCAAGGAGGAAGTGACGTTGCATGGTGTTCTGAATGGTGGAATTTTGTAGAGTGAAGTTCCCTTTTCAGACATTTCCTGTGCAGGGAGTAGGGTGAAGGGTGTAGGGAGTAGGGTGTAGGGAGTAGGGTGTAGGGTGTAGGGAGTAGTCATTTCAATGTATATGAACTTCATTCTCCCTGATTAGTAGTAGCGTTTCTTAAATAAACCGTTAATGGACAGTTTAGAAGACAACGAGTGATTTATTTATCACCACAAAAGTGGGGGATATGGGGGGTCAGAACAATGTTTGTCCCGTGGGATTCCGATGAGTTATTGTTCATATTAGCGAAGGCGAGGAAACACATTTCACAAAACAGTATTTCTTTCTGTTGTAGGATCCGACATATTAGCCACAGATTCCGTGCTTCAATTTTCTTTTTGCAAATCATCACCTGCGTTTTCTGCCGCTGAAATATTCAGACATTATGTGGATAGTTCTGAATACGCCATGTGATTGAGCAGTGATGATACAAACCAGTACTACCATTCAGGGAGAATGAAGTGACAAGTCCGTCTCTGAAATGCCTTCCGTCTACACTGAAATGCCTTCCGGTTACACTGAGAATCTCATAGGTAAATGTGCGAGAAGAGTTTGTATGTATGTGCGCGGAAAGTATGTATGTATGTGCGCGGAAAGTATGTATGTATGTGCGCGGAAAGTATGTATGTATGTGCGCGGAAAGTATGTATGTGTGTGCGCGGAAAGTATGTATGTGTGTGCGCGGAAAGTATGTATGTGCGCGCATTTCATATGTAGTTGTTTGAGCAGTTAGTAGTATATATGTATGTGTGAGTGTTTCATATATGTGTATGCAAGTGTTTCATATGTGTGTGCATGAGTAAAGTTTGATTTAAGCCCTATACGGCGCCTCATACAGGTTAAAGTTCTGTTATGTTACAGTTTTAATAAAACCCTCAGTAAAGTTGTCTGTAAGCAGATGACTATTTAACATTTGTGGAAGGAGTCTCCAGTGTCAGGTGGAACGATGTGAAGCCGATTGTTCAGTGTTGTGTTAATAAAGTAATGGCATGGACAGACAGCAGCCTGGATATATTCCCAGAGTAATAATGGGACTGCATCATCTTCTGCAAAAGAGTTTATCAGTGCATCTCCACACTGGAAGGAATTCAACCTTTGGTCAAGTAAAAGAGAAATGCTGACCTGAGTGACTTTTAGCCAAGATAAACTTTTTTGAATTGTGTGGATTTTTCTTTTTTTTTTTTTTACGCACACAGTCACTGACCTCTGCCAGGAAATCCTAAAGTGAGCTTCTTGAAGCCGCCTAAAGGAAAGGTCATAATTTGAATTTTGCATGAATTTTGCTCACTGCACTAGTTACAGAAGTTATGAATCTGAAAACTCTGAAAGTGTCCTCTCTTACTGGAACACCACAGAGGAACATATGGCACAAGCTGTCTGGTGAGAGAGGGGACAAAATGCTACATTTGGCTCTGGTGATGGATGTCCTGCTGCATCTTGGACATGGCTCCACTGAACTCACGTCACTGCTGATATCTGCTTCATCTGGCTCGCTGTTCATCGGTCTATCCTCCAGTGTGAAAGCTGAATATTCAGGAAGGGAAAGGCCGAGTCAGTAGGCATAACGGAAAAGACTGGACAGAAGAAAATAATGTGGATCTCAGTCTGATTGAATATGAAAATAAGACAGGACTTTTTATGTCTCTACCATGTCAAACCTTTGGTAACTGGGCTCCCACTAATCGGCTGTGACTGTACAGGTGACGATACCCAAGTCTCCTTTAATGTGGCGAGAGCAGAACAGACATTGACAATCACTGACACTGTACAAAAACTACTCAGACACTTTCAAGTTCCGCTTCTTTACATCATCATCATACAGTACATGAATTTAGATTAGACCGACTCCAGATCTTGAACAAAGCTGATTAACTACTGATCAGAGAATACATGGACAAATCACGTCAATATAAATACAAATCAAGAATTAGAATTGTTTTATATGGAGGAAATGACCAGGAACCTAGTTGAGAAGTGATGCTGTAGCTCTCTTTACAGGAGCACAGACACAGATTGCTTTTTATAGCATTTATTTCTTGGATAAATCTTATTTCTCTGATGTTTCCATGCCTCAATCACTCCGTGAGAAGGTCCACATTGGCTCCTTATAGGCAGTTGGACTCGTTCAGCTTGACTCCACTCAGTGCTGTTGTACACAAGTTAGATGGGTTGTTTTCAGAGCCGCTGTGTTGTCGTTGATCAGGCTTTGTGCTTGTGGGAGGTCCGAGCTTCTTCTGCCTATCCCATGTCAACTAAGCAACTGATCTGTCCTGTAACCTGTTGGGCGTCAACAACTTACTGTAGAAACTTCTCTGAATGCAGCTTTTTTTGTGTTCATGGCTCCCAATCCAGATTGGGAGACCCGTTTTTGGTCTCAGTGTCTAGGAATAAAGTTGACTTACTCAGTGAAGAACGCATGAATAAGGTTTTCTTGCTTAGGCTGATTTGTTGATGAAACCCAGACTGGCAAGACACAGGACATTTGAGTGCTCAGGCCGTCTTCTGCGTCTCTGCTGGTAGTTGCTGTTGCAGAGGTCTCTTTGGTACCTGCCTGGTCCTTTGACCTCTCGTTTCCTTTTGGGACGTGTTGACCTTTGAAGTTCCTCAAACTAATCATTATGTAAACACCTCACATATCTCCTCTGACACGTTTCACATGTGCTCCTGTAATCATACCTTCTGGCCTTATGAGCAGTCCTCAAGTCCTCCCGCATTTTCAGCACTCTCTAATCACGGTCACTTGCAAACCTCGTGCCGACAGCTCACTATGGGCTCTGTTTATCTCATGCTCTGGATCTTTACTGCATCGTTCCCTGCTGCGGTCACGTCGTCTCCCCTACTCATGTTGAGCGGGCACATTCTCACCGCTGCTCTCTCCACAACAACACAGACACAGATTGGTGCTTTGAAATGCGTTTAGCATTTAGAGCTTAGATAAGTCTTGTTTCTGTTGTTTATCCATGCCTTAGTCACTTTGTGAGAAATATGTTGTGAATTAACACAGTTCAACAAATCCATCAACAAATTAGTTCGTAATAGAAAAAATCGAAACAGCGCTGAGCCTGGACATGAAACAAAAGGCACTGTACAAGTAGAATGAAATTGCGTGAGCTTTGTGAAGCTGAGGGTTATGCACCTTGTATTCCTCGCACCATTTCCTCTTCTGGTCTCATTCAGCGCTGCTGTGGACGAGTCACACAGGTTATTGTCTCTGCATAGCACCTGAATGATTCGATAATTCGTTTGCTGGTGAGTATGAATGAGGCAATAAAATTCTAGTACAGCTGCTTTAATGGACTCCTGAATTCCAAGTGCTCATTCTGTGTGATGTGAAGGTTTCCTGTTCTGCACAAGATGCAGATTGTTCACCAGATGCAAGACTTGAGCCGGTGACCCTAAAATATAATTTCGCTGTTACATATTATGACTATTAGTTTCTTTCTGGAGTGATGTAGTGCTCTCTAGTGTATTCATCAGGTCTGGGCTGGTCAAGGTTAGTGGGTTGAACAGTAGAATCATCTGGGTTTGTGACGAGGGAGACTGGGTTTGTTGACGGTGATGGCCAATAAGAAGGCCTACTACACAATCTGGTTTGTCTCGCATGTAGATTTCTTGTACACGTGAGTGCTCAGGCCTTCTTGTGCATCTCTGTTGGTAGTTGCTGTTGCAGAGGTTTATTTGGTGTCTGCCTTTTCCCTTGACCTCTCGTCTCTTTTCCTTAAGGGGTTAAGTTTCCCTTAAACCTCACTAAATCATTGTCTATACCGCTTCATTCTGTATTCAGGGTCGCGGATGGCCTGGAGTCTATCCCAGGAGACTTAGGGCACGAGGCTCATCCACTTAGCCTAATCTGCATGTCATTGGACTGTGGAAAAAAAACCCAGAGTACCTGGAGGAAACTCACCAATCACAGGGAGAACATGCAGAGGCAGGAATTGAACCTGACCGGGAATTGAACACGGACCCTACCAGTGCAAAGCACTACAAGTAAAAACCACAAACACCAGCACAATAATTTTCTCCCCCAACATGTCAGTGTGTAAGACTGATGAACCCAGGCCTTAGTTGCACTCTCCAGGCTGAACCCCTCGTCACACAACCTTCGCTTAACAAGAGCACGTCTCGGCTTTGGCTCGAGGCGTTGCATTTTCAGCACTGTCTAATCACTGTCACTTGCAAACACCGCGCCGCCAGCACGCTATGGGCTCTGCTTCCTGTCGTCACTCCTACCTGTGTCGAGGAACAGATTGGTTCTTTGAAATGGGCATTTATAGCTTGGATACGTCTCGTTTCTGTGAAAATGCCTGAAATATGTTTATGACTGAATATAGTACAAAGAATACTCCAACTAATTCTATAATATTAAGACTATAAACAGATGAAACACAAACGGCACTTAGCAGGCAGATGAAACAAAAGGTATTTTACAAGTAGAAGGAAACACCTTGTAGGCTGCTCATGATGAAAAGAGGTTCTTACTGTAAGTCCTTGAGAGTCCCTTTGACTTTCGGCTTCGGCTTCAAGCATCAATAATTATAACTTTGTCTGCAGTGTACCGTATCAGGGGTTCCTGCGAGACATCGGCTCACCGGTTTGTGTGTAGCGTTTCGCTCGCTCCTCTTTCTGCGGTTTCACTAAATCTCAATCATATTACAGCCAGACGCGTTATTTCATACCCGGTTTCCTTTCAGCTTTAACAAATGTACTGTAACAAATGAGTTTACAGGACAACAAATCACATATTTACATTTTCACCCTACATCTAATAAATGGATTCATTGTGTGTAATTATGGAATCTATTATAAATCAATTATCATTTCGGATCATGAGCACTTATGTGAACATTACACGGCTGCACTTACAGGCACAGCAGCTGATATTTCATTAAAAACATCTCAAACAAAAGCTGTGCTAAATTTTATTTACAGAGCTGTGTTAACCGACTCCAATTCCTTATAACACATTTTCACTCCCATTGAGAAGAGGAAGTTGTTTATTTGGAATGGAATCATCGTCCTGTGACCTCGATTACAGTGTCACTCAGCTTCGCCTTCAAAAATATGTGAAACCAAGTGAGAAATGTGTGCTTCTTCATTCCTTCATTTCATTACGACTGTCATATTCAGGGTAATAAAAGATACGCATGCTGGCTGATTGCCTGGTGAACTGGTGCTATGGCGTAGTCCCATCATAAATCATCATGCATTTAATAAATTACCTCTGCGCTGATTATTCTGATTGTGGCCTGATTCACCGTGGCCTCCCAGAGAAAGAGAGAGAGTTTAATATAGGCACTGTGGGCTTTTTTTCTGGCCAGCTTTAGCGAAGTGACAGCTCAGACACCCACTGCACAAGACCCCCATGCCATATATATATAGTCTCGTGTGCTGCTCCGTGCCAATCACACCGGACTAATTTTAACTCGGGTCCATGGAGAATTCGCAGATTCCGAGGTGTTTTTTTCTCTCTTGACTGACACCGGCATCTCCAGCACGGGAGGAACAACCTATTGGACCGTTTCCATCCATATTTTTGATACTGCAGCACCCGCCGAAACGTGGCATCGTAATTGATGGGCGCCATAAAGATTTTCAAGGTCGTTAAGCATCTGTCGAGGGAAGGTGAGATACCTGCGAGGTAATCTGAGTTAGCAATAATCACCGGGCAGAGAAACTAGATCCAGTGCAAATCAGGAAGCTGTCCTTGACACACTCTTGCAGAAATAACGCGCTCAGACTTGGTGCCGAGGTCAGGTGGATTTTTATTTTTTTTGTGAACATGATTATAAGGTACATAAGGATTGTCAGTATTATGCATTTGATATTATCACCTAACTGTAGCTAATAATAACCTGAAAATGTAATTTTAGAATTGAATAGCTTTCCTTTATAATGTTACTGTTGTTTTAAACTGTTGTATCGTGTGTTATTACTGTTATTACATTAACGTGCATTAATTACGGTTAATATTACTGTCTGATGGCGTACAACCATTCAGAAATAAACTTACCATAATAACTAATAAACTATATGAATGAAGATAGACTGGAGTCCGAATGTGAGACCTGAGATAGAGTAGAGTGGAGCTGACCATGGTACTGCACTGAGATGGACGTGGATTCAGTATGACACTGTATTCTATTAAACTATAAACAGGATTAAATGAAAAGTTTGAGCAGGTGAAGCTCTTTAGATGTTCCAGTAGGTGTGGGCGTTTTGAACAACTGAATAATAATGAGTAGTGCAGTGAAGTGATGTTTCCAACACTACAGTTATAGAAATCATTATTTTAGTTGTAGTGAAGGCGAGACCGTGGTGGACTACAGCAGTGGGATTTTTTACTTTTTTTTTTTTGCCTGTTCAGGGCTTAGCGTTTATCTCGGCTAATTCTCTTCTGCCTTCGGCGACTCTGTTATTTTATTAGCTTCATAAGGCACTTTATTGATTCTATTTATTAAATGCTTTGTTTGTAATGACTTGTCAACAGCTTTATAGCTTAATATGTACAAAACCAATTATTGCAGTGTGTGTGTGTGTGTGTGTGTGTGTGTGTGTGTGTGTGTGTGTGTGTACGTGTGTGTGTGTTTATTTTTTTTATGTTTGGCTTTAATGAAATTTTCCTAACTTTTCAATGTTATAATATAATAATAATAATATAATCAGGAGATAAGGGAGAAGCTCCGCCTTGTATCCGCATGGCTGGTTGGATGATTATTTTATTAAGCGGCTACACAGGTCGATGCTAATGAATAAATCCTTACATAAATAAACCTGTTTTATTTTCCTGTTTCAGGCTTTGCTTTTGTCTTGTAAAGTGGAAACCTGTTAGGAAGCTGTGCTGAAGTCCAGGATGTGCCGAGGGTACGGAATTAATAATGCATGCCAAATGTGAAAACAGTTTCAGTGGCACCGGGCCAGATCATCACTAGCGGAGATGATGTAAATGCTAGGTGACGTAAGTGCTGGGTTTCTCAGTATTT
Organism: Clarias gariepinus; assembly: GCF_024256425.1. NCBI lineage: Eukaryota > Metazoa > Chordata > Actinopteri > Siluriformes > Clariidae > Clarias > Clarias gariepinus. The sequence goes on from NC_071113.1 coordinate 312,781, forward strand.
ATGCACCGTCAGCCTTGCGTACTGAGAGCGCTGAATCAGTTAATCATTGGTTAACTCTGAGATGCAGTGAGAGTTACTACGACTTACACTCACACTTCTACTCATCTCTTTAAACTGATATGGTATAGAATCACAATTCTGATTGGATTAAATTTTTCCGGAGATTTATAAAAAAAAATTAAAAAAAACATTTATACAGTGGTTAATCAATCGAACTGTAGGTCCTACCGTCGCCGCGCTCGGCGGTACCGTTTGGCTTTGTGCGTTTGCTGGCTTTTACCGTTGAGTGGCGCTATATAACTACAGGCTGACGCCTCATGCCTTAGTTCATTCTCTGCTGGATTAATGAGACACAGAGTTTTAGAACTGCACGTAGTAGCGGATAAAATCAAGTAAAACATTGTAGTAAAACAAATTTATAATCACAGAACTAAAATGACGATACAAATGTAGAATTTAAATTAAATTAAATCTTATTAGGATCAAATTTAAACAAAATAAATGTTAACACAGTGAGCCTTTAAATTTTATCACGTGTAATTAGAAAAGACGCGTGTAGGGTTTTGTGTCGTCTTATATCTTGTGTTCTTTAAATTTATAGTAGATTTATTAACTAAAATAAATGACCATAAAAATTATAACATTGTCAGGACGTTCTACTGCGTCAGCTAATGTTGGTCATTCAGCCCCGCTTGTGTTTTTGCGTTTATTATAAGAATGAAATGCAGTAGACTGTTATGATCTGTAACGGATTCGACCCATGTTGCACGGGCGGCACCATAAAGCACGGACACGAGGCGAGGTCTTACGGGAAAAGGGTAATTTATTTAGGCAAAATGGGGAAGGAAAGTGTTGAAGGAGGGAGAAATGAAAGAATGGGATAAAGGTTGTGCATGTGCAGTTCCGGGGGCTGTGCCACACTGGCATGCGGGCACACAGCTGATGCTAAGTGTTGGTGCGAGTGGCAGAACTGAGCACGCGGGGGCAGCGCTCCTGCACGCTCCCTCGTGACGGCGCTTCTTCCGCTGTCGATGGCCGGCGCGAGTTCTCGCTGACGCAAAAACCTAACCACACTTTTCCTCTTCGGCAGCGGGGCTGCGAGGGAGGGCGCGGTGCGGGAGTGAAGATGCCGCGGGAGCTCGCGCAGCTCTTTCTCGCGCTGTCCTCAGCGCGGAGATCAAAGGGCGGAATTCTAGTGTCCTTGTTTAAAGTGCCTGGCCGCGTCACATCTCCCCACTGACATGCTCCTTTCATATTTTCCATTACATCACGTACTTCCCAGACCTCAGACAAACCTCCGCGCCTTGCTTTTATAATGCGGAGCAAGCCCGAGATCATATTAACGTTAATTATCGTCAGCCGGCACAAATAAGCGGCCCCGTCCCTTTGGTGCCTATTCAGGGAGCCTACGGAGTGAGGGAGTAGTTATAGTAGATTTGGGCGTACACCCATCACACGCGCACGCCGTGGCAGATCATCATAATTGTCCTAAACTTGTATTTCATAAGGTTTTCCGAGCGGTGGTACAGCGCAACGGGGGTCATTATTTACTATTAAACATTAAACGAATTTACAAAACTTTATACGTGCGATTAAGCGCTGATTCTACGTAGGAAAGTAAAGAAGAGGATCCTGATGCTCAACATTCCGGAGACCAAACCCCATTTAAATTAAATTAACAAATATTGCATGTAAATAACAATAGCCCACGTTTAAAAAAGCATTTTTATTTAGATTATAAAAAAATAATCCTGCATCTGTTTTAGGTGTTCCAGCTGCCACTGTTCTAAAATTCAAATTAAATCAAATCTTATTAGGATCAAATTTAAGCACAATAAATGTGTGAGCCAGTGAGCCTTTTGATTTTATCACTTGTAATTAGAAAAAAAGCGTGTATGGATTTGTGTCATCTTATTTCTTGTGTTCTTTAAATTTATAGTAGATTTATTAACTGAAATAAATGACCATAAAATTAAAACAGTGTTAGGACGTTCTACTGTGTCAGCAGATGTCGGTCTTTCAGCCCCGCTTGTGTTTTTGCGTTATTATAAGAATGAAATGCAGTAGACTGTTATGATTTGTAACGGGTTCGACCCATGTTACTCAAACAACTCAGTTCAGGTGTAAGTAAATGTCTGTGCTGTTTGGGGGAGGGACGTGCTAATGATTTGGTCGGCTCTGTGTGTGTGTGTGTGTGTGTGTGAGAGAGAGAGGGGGGTGTCGCGGTCGTTTTCAGTGAAACAAAGGCTCAGCTGAAAAATGTTAGGCACATCAGTCACTTAACCCCCAATAAAAGGTATTTGAGTGTTATGATAGTTGTAATATAACAGATGCGCACTGAATACTAAACCTAAACCAGGCACGGAGATTAATGAACCAAGATAGCCCCCATACCCGTTAAAAAAAAAAAAAAAAAAAAAATATTATTGTGTATAGACTGATTAAAAACAATGCAATTTATGCTATCATAAGGAAAATAAGTTCTTCCATTCCAATGATTAAAAAAGGTACCAATGTCAACTTTAGAATCTAGAATCCAGGAGATTAAAATTACACAAATTGAAATCACTGAAAGTCTCCAGAAGAGCCTCAGATTCAAGAGGTTTTTAAAGTGGGGAGAAATGCATTTCAGTTCCTCTGAATGTATAGGTGAGAACAGCCGATTCACACCTGGGGAGGGTGAATCATTTGTATTTGAATGTTGTCTGGCATTGTAAAGCACTATAGTGACACTAAAAGAACAACCCAGGATTAATGGGAATTCTTATACTGCATAAACATTATTTAGCACCAAAAACTTCCTCGCGTTTGGAAAAACTATGCGTGCGGTTGAGCGCTGGTTAGACTATAGGAAATTAAATCGGAGGGTTTTTATTTAGACTATTAACAAAATAAGGCGTGCCAGCTGCCACTTTTTAGTTAGAAGTTTTCAATACAAAGCTTATAATGCCCACATGACATGACGGAATAAGGCACGGCTGGTGATGATTGGGGTTTGTTGGGTTACAGTGGATTTTACTACACGGTGTGAGTGCAATGGCCATCCGTCTGCTCACGCTGACTCTGCTCTCCTCGGATGGTACCGCCCCCCTCCCACCTCTCGCTCCTTTGAAGTTCCTGGGGCGCGTTCCATTTGCCTTGCTTGCATGCCGCACTTCCGCGTTGTTGCACGCGCGCTGCATACACAGCGCGTAGTAAAATCCACTGTAGCCCAACAAACCCCGAGTATTTTATAGCGCGGGGTGCAAGCCCGGGCAACCATAGTAACGATAGCTCACCAGTCATGTGTAATTCTGCAGTCCCGCTGCTTCGCATGTCTGAAGGGGAGGCCGCCTAACTAGTGAGCGAGGAGCGATATTGATTTGGGCGCACGCCGTGACAGGCTGAAAAAACTGTGTCAGATTAATGTGCAAAAACTATATAATAAAACTATATAAGACTACATGCCTTTATAAGACTCAACTTTTATTTAAGCGCACTCACAATAACGAAAAAACGTTGTGATTTTGTAAGTGTTGTAAGCTGTGCTGCTCTGTATTGTTTTTGGTAACCTTGAGCGCGTCAGAAAATGAACGCAAACGTTTATTTAAAGTCTGCTTGCTGTTTTCCCGACGCGTTCATAATCATTAGTCTACTTCTGCCGGTGCACTCTGGAAAACTTAATGCATGCGGCTGAGCGCTGATTAAAACTATGGAGTAAATTAAAGAGTAGAATCACGATTCTGAAGTCCTGAGCCCAAACCTCATTTAAATTAAATCAACAAATACTATAAGTAAAAAAACAATAGCCCACGTTTAGAAACCGTTTATAAATTCTTTCCGACATGAGTTGGCCCGGTGTTATGCGCAGAGCGCCGGGAGATTTCCTGAAGCTCAGAAATCACTGGGGCATTTTTTCTAAATAGCCGCTATCTTTAATAACTTATGGAGGTTTTGAGCTGTATACACACGCATTCCTGCCTAAACAACTCTTAAAACTACACCTGTGACACAATAACAGTAATATTTCAAACATTCTGCAGGCTGATATTTGGAGAAAGGAAAGAATAATGAATAAACCAGTTGTTGGGTCAAAATAACCCAACCAGGTGTTTATTTGTAAACAACATCTCATATGAGCCAACATGGGCAACCCAACAATGTGTTTAAAGTACCTGAAATAATCCAGAACTTAAATAACAATAAACAGATACAGAGATACGCTGTATAACGGTCACTGTTGTATTTACGGCAACGAGCGAAAATGTCACTTTGCGCCACCTGGCGGCCATTTTACGAATGACTTTGAAATGCAACTAATTTATTTTGGCCGCTGACGTTTTTACGCGGCGGTGAGCGCGACGGTAATAACCATTCCGATTGATCAACTACTGTAGCATTTGGCAGACAATCCAGCTCACCTTACGATGTATTTTTTTACATCTGTTGTAGTCAGTGGATCAGTAGTCCAATGCCTTTACCACTGAACCACTGAACCACTGATCGCCCCAGAGATCTTCTGATAAATCCCCTTCCACCAGAAACCGCTGCACTAGAACTGTAACATAACCGTAAAGCAACGAGTCGCCATCATGTTTTGATACCTTTTTAACATGATTTATAAGGTATACAGTAAACAGGTTTAAACACAACGACAGCGTAGATCTGCACTTCCACAGGAGTACAGTTCACTTCTGCTAGCGCAGCTAGGTGGGACGGCGTTCTCCTCCAGATGGAGAGAGCTCCCGAGTGTTTTGAATCGCAGCCGTTTGGGAAACGTTACGGTCGTACCCCGGTGATCGCTCTCACACTGGATTCATTTCAGGAAACGAGTTAGTCCAGAAGTTTGAAAGTCATTTCCTTTTCCACAGGCCAGTTAGCATCCACAGAAGCGTGACTAGCCGGGTTCTCCCAGGACTCCGTGCCGAACAATAACAGGAAACATAATTTCCTAATAAGAGCATGGGGTGCGATATGCTAATGTAGACATTATCTGAAGTGTGAACATTGCCACTGTCTGAACCTTTTGCTCTGTGCATAATGAGAGCCAGAGAAAGAGCTGAGAACGTTCTCTCTCACCGGTCCAAACAATAAGCCAGCTTTAAGTGCAATAACTTTAATAGGTTTAGACAAAAAAGAAGCCAAATCATGTAACCATGGATTGAAGAAAATTACAGTTAAAGTCCATGATCGCTAAGTAGCTAATAGCCCAACTTTTATGGGGAAGTAGCTAACTCTGGTAACTCTTTTCTAATTCTTTGTCATATGAAGACAGTTCGCACATTCTCATTACTGTACTCGGCAGGATATTGGTGTAAGGCTAAAAATAAGCTTGTGTGGTTTGTATTCTGTAGCGATTCTCTCGCTGACGCTCCTCAGATCCTGTACACCTGTTTCCACAGATATTTCTGTGCTCTGGTTCCCGATGCCGTGCGAGATCAGACACCAGAAAAACACGTCCCTGTCCATCTCCAAAACAACCATGACTGTATTCCGGGCTCTAACTTTCTTTGCCTGCCGAGCTCTGCTTTAAACTTCGGAGCGAGTTCAAGCTTGAAAACTTGGGCTGCGTCCACTGCCAGGTTCTGAAACGCCTCCTGCCTCGCCGTATGCGGTGCTGGCTAATATCGCGGCAGAAACTGTCTGCTTTAGTCACAGGCCTTCCTTTTTTAGGAGATGGGAGCAGGTGTTGAAGCTCATTCGAAAGTGCGACTGAAGCCTCCTCCACTAACCGTCATGGGAATCGGTACCGCATCCGGTGAGCTCATTGCTGATGGAGGAGGATTTGGCAACCGCTCATAAATACAAAAGAGAGAGAGAGAGAAAGAGAGAGAGAGAGAGAGAGAGAGAAAGATTGAGAGAGAGAGAGAGAGAGAGAGAGAGCGCAGATAATGACTTGGGCTATAAAGTTTTGCTTGAAATTGTGAGACCATCATTAAAAGAGATGACTTTTATTTATTTTTCAAACTTTTCAAACTTTAGTTCAAAGTTTCAGCTTGACCTGGGGCGTGGCCATGCTTGATCATGACTGGGACCATCATGTGTCCATTAACTCTTTAGAAGTGACGCCTCTTTGACACGCCCTCACTGCAACAAAAACGACATCTTAGCAAGTTAACCTGTCTATAATTTCTTAAAATTAGATTAATTCATAAGATTATTAAGAATATTTTTAGTCAAATGTTATTGAAATTGTAAGGAAAAATGTCTTGGTCTGTTGGCAGGTAATTTGAAAAAAACTTGGAATTTCTTTGCCAATAGACCTTTTTGCTTAATAGCTCACAATTTTTATAGAATTTAATAAGTAATAAGCTGAATAGTTTTCTATTTGGTCTGTTGTAATTTTATTTAAAGTAAGTGATTTATTTAAAGTAAGATATTTTCACTTGCTAAGAACTCTAACTTGTGCACCTCATCTATATTTGGTCGGTTTGGAAATGAAAGGAAATGGAAAAGAGTGAATAAAACATTAAAAATCCTCGACCAACATGCCACTTCAGCTGCTTTTACTACCTGAAGTTATTTCCAGGTCTCAGTTTATACATAGGAGAGAAACTCCCCCCTTAATCTGTCAAAAGATTGAGTATGACATCACCAATGTGACAGATTCAGAGTAAAATCCTGGCCAAAGTTACTCCAGCGAATCCCGTCTGAATAGGCTCCACTCTCCGCCTGTCTTGTCTGTATTTTTATCCTGATCTCTCTCTTAATTTTCGAACACAATAGAACGATCTCTATTAATTTTCAGCGGGAGGAGTGAGCGCTGCGATCTTACACCTATTAGCGAGTCCCTTGCTCATTTGTTCTGAGCAGCAGAGAGCCACGCTGTGTCTGAGTGGGTTGAAGCCTTTAAACTGCTAAAGTCACACATCTACAGTCAGAGACGGATCAAAAGCCTGCAACGCCGCCATCTGAGCTACTTTCATTAAAAAAAAGCCTCACAACAGGTCGCAGCGCTAATTCTGGCTACAGCAAAGGAGAAGAACAAAGACGAGGGAAATCTACAAAGCGTTTCATTAGATGTACATTTAATACACTGTCACGAGAAACATGAAGATCTTTTTAATGCCATCATTTGTGCTTTGTCTGACAAATTAATGCTCTCTAGACTATAATCTATTAACCATACTGTATAAAATATACATGCGGAGGATTCTATTGTACGGCTCTAATCTTCCCTTCCTCATGAATACGTTAATATAATGCAGAGACCTGCGGGTCTGATCACCGAGGCGGCTTCCCGTCTGAGATACTGGTCGGCTTTAGAGTCGAGTCTGAATCGAGGGAATTTTATTCGTTTGATTTGTTTGATGTTCGGTTCGTGACGGCAGGCGTAACTCGGTGGTTAAGGCCTTAGACTGATGATCGGGACGTCCCCAGGACCCCAGCACCACCACTCTGGCACTGTTGGGCCCTTAAGCCGTGTGTAATGAGATAAAATGGAAGCCTTTCTAGCTAAAAGCGTCTATTAAAAACACCATTAATGTTATGGTACTTCATGTGACTGAACCAGTCTGTGCGTATGTTTATTGATGGAAACTTCAAAGCACTTGTGTAAGTTGCTCTGGATAAAAGGTTCTGCCAAAAGCTGTAAATGTAAATGGTTTCCCAATGCACAAAAATGTATAAATAAAATAAAAAAGTAGGTAATGATCATCTGAGTGGTGTGTGAAATAAACCAGAATGTAAAACAATATGTTTTTTCCTATAACAGGATGTCCTGAAGTGCTGTACGGGTTAGAAATAGAATTCCAGGCAGGTTCGTATTTCCGCCTCTGTACAGTATGTCGTAGGTTCTGTCCCGTTCGTAAACAGGGTTCTAGACCATCGGTGGATGAAGGAGGCTTGGAGTCGATTGATAGAGCTTGAGGGCCGATGACCAATCAGCATCTTCCAGTATGGTTACTGGTCTAGCTGTGGGAATTAAGGACCATAAAATAAATAAAAAAGGGAAGGTCAAAAAGGTCAAACGTGGGTGTGGACTACGATAATTAGTTACTGTAGGAAGAAATCCAGCTTTGCTATTTACCAGTTTTCCCTCCTGTACATCACACGCAGGCACAGTTTGGCAGCTTCCCAGCGTGAAGACCCCTCACCAGTTAATGATCAGCCTCAGTGTGTACGTGAAAGCGAGGACGTGACCGGAGCCCATGACCCCTGCGTTTGCACGCCGCTCTTAACCCTGATCCTGCACAGACTTCAGTGTGTGATAATCGCAAAACAATGATTTATTTTTATCCCCTGATGTCTCCTTCTCTCAAACGTATCATATCATTTCAGAGCTGCTGATTTGACGCCAATAGCTTCATGTTCGCTAGTTGTTCTCTTCATTTGCATTTAGACACGAGGCTCAATCCCAGTGAAACGCTTACGCCTCGTCGTGTTTATTAGAGTAAAGAGTTCTGTATCATACTCTCAATATACGGATAGCGGAGTGTCTCTGGGAACTGCAGGGAAACAGAAGGAGCATTAACTGAGGAATGTAATTGATGGTGGAGGGATTAGCTTCACCTGATTAGCATCTCTTAATAGAGAAAGATGTATATGGTGTGTATGTTACTGTATATAATATATAATGTACTATTAGAGTTTAAGTTGCATTCTAAAATCTTCCTTTCTAATTTTTTTTTTTTTTGAAAAATTGGTCTGGCTCACGGTATGACATCACTCTTCTTCCGAAATATCAATAATATTAGGCGTAGCACGAAGGGTGACGTCCTAAATGTGTCCGTCTCTTCGTGTTTAATGCTGGCTTGCAAACTAACTAGGTGCACACTGCCACCTGCTGTACTGGAGTGTAAACACACAAGTGTGTACCCAAATACAGAGAAAAACAATAATGTGTGTGCTGGTCAGCGAGGAAGTGTGTGTGTGTGTGTGTGTGTGTGTGCGTGTGTTAGGGGATCGTTCCTGGGTACAAATCAAATGTACCTTGTGTGAAAGCCCCGTTAAACCTCTTCACCACATTTACTGCTCAGTATTCTGTAGTGTGTGTCGGGTTCACCTCCATGATCATGGACATTTATTTAACTAAACACACACACACACACACACACACACACACACACACACACACACAGACAGACACACACACACACACACACAGCATGAAGTTAATTATTCTTGTAAAGTACAAGCGTTAATATAAAAGTTTATGGATGAAAAATGAATAAAGGTCTGGTGTTACAGTCTTTATTGAACGGACATTTATAATCACGTTACTGTGGTTTGTGAGGAATCAACATTTACTCCACATCACCTCAACACAACATACCAAATATACAGTCCATCACCTCACTGAGACAACTATATCAGGCAAAATAAAGTGCCCGGACAGGTGTGTGTGGTTGTGTTGGGGCAGAGATCACCATACACAAGTTGATCCTGGGACATTTCCCCATCACGTTCTGGTAAAACGGATCATTTATTTATTTATTCCTCTTCTGTACCGCGTATCTTATACAGGATCACAGGAAGCCTGGAGTGTATCCAGGAAACTTCACAGGGTGCCAATGCATCAGCATCGCATGCCCGCACACACACACACACACACACACACACACACACACACACACACACACACACACACACACACATCCATCGCATTTACACACATTCATTTACACGCTATGGGCAATTTGGGAACACCAATTAGCCTTCTTTGCATTTCTTTGAACTTCAAATTGCTCACACACACACACACACACACACACACATATAGAAGGTGGAAATCGAACCTAAGTGCAACTCGACTATGTTGCTTCTTGTTGATAATATCTAAAGAATATTTAGGGTTTAATCCAATCGTAATGTGGATCATAGAGCCAGAGAAATTAATAGATTTATTAGGGCAAAAGAACCTACACACCGGACTGGGGTCCCGCAGGCTGTGGCCGACAGCGAGACAGGAGGTGATTATCCGTGTCCTGACGTGGTGTGTTACGGCGCCCCGCCCCTTCCCTGTACACAGCGGAGCTGTCCATGGTGCTGAATGCTCGCTGTGTCTGCCTTTACTTATTCGAGCACGGAGGCGTCCAGTGTAAAGAGATTGTCACGCTGTCACATTTGTTAGTAAGCGTTCCTGATTTTTATAATTGTTAATAAAGTGTTTATTAAATTAACATATAAGAGTCACTGTTTCATGACATTAGCTAATGAAAAACTGGCTTTAAAACTTAATGTGGCCTTGTTCCCCTTGCTGTAGTAACACACACATACACACACACATACAAACACACGCATGAGCGCGCACACACACACACACACACACACTTGTCTATTGAAGAAGTGTAAAAGGCTTTATTTGGAGCGGCACACACCCGTGTGGTTGTGTGTTCCAGGCTCTGACCCCTGCTTCTGCATCAGTGAGTGAAACACAATGTAATCAAAAGTGAAGTTTATTTTGGAGGCGTTTCTTCAGAGGTGTTTAGGTTATGCTTAATCCTATTACAGCGACATGAGCGAGCTCTTTATTAATATGAGGAAAGACAATGGCATTTCAGACACAATTAACACAGTGCACGGAGGACGGACGAAGGACAGAGCTCCGCCCGCTTGCCGGATAATAGACACAGATGGCGCTGAGGGCAGAAAGTAAACTTCTAGGAGTTTTTCCAGTTCAGTCCACCTTATTTTTTATTTATTTTATGGTAATGTGTCTCTCAGGCCAGTAGAGACGTTACTGTCATTTCTTTTTCTCTTCCAGTAACTCCGCAGCTTTCCATCCAATTACCTGAGCATCAGCAGTGGAGTATTCCTCCTGAACTCACCCTCTCACTGCATCACTGTCTGCGAGGAGACGAGACGCACCGCCGCTGTTCAATACACACTCATCCGAGATCTCATCCAATATTTCACTTTTATCTAAATTAACCACTAAGAAAACTCCCCAGGGTTGGGTCCGCAATATTTTATAATTACACTTTTATTTATTTTTGGGTGCAGGGGAGGAGGGAAGGGGGCGGGGAGTGTTCTTCCTGGGGGAGGACTGTAACGCCAGAGAAGATAAAACATTAACACAAACCTATTATACAAAATTAATGTTTAAGTCCTTTTTAAATGTGTGTGTGTGTGTGAATGTAAATACAAAAGAAATAGGTTTTAATCTTTTTTCCGTGTTTGTACTGTCCGGGGTTTAAACAAGCAAATTAGACTGTGCCCCTGATGTGACCTCATATTAGAAGAGCCCCTCCCCTGGGTTGATGCTCAGCTCTGCTGTTCTCTGGTGGGTGTGGCTCAGCAGGAGCTCATTGTCATGTACACTGAAAGGCACTTTTGCAGAAGGAGTGAAACAGATTTAGGGCGCCTACTTTAGATAATCAGTGCATTACCTTCTTTCAGTTTCATTTAAAAAAGGTTTTCTTTTTTTACACTTTTAAATTTAAATTCACTTTAAACGCAGAATCTTAACTTTCTCAGGTTTTTTTTAGTCTGTTTTCAGTAAAAAAAAAACCCCAGTAGCTAAAAAGAAGACTTCCATTAAGATATGGAGAAAGAAAACATGACACATGACTTTAACGGCTTTTCTCGAGGTCAAAATATGTTTAATGTGCATGAATATCATCCCAGGACACACTTATTTAACATTTAGGGAAGGAGTCTCCAGTGTCAGAGCGATCTGGAACAGTCAGCGGTGAAGCTGTAACTTTATTTTCCGGGACAGAGGAGTGAAGTACAGAGTTATACAGACCAGAACCTGAGCGGCGTGATGTGTCTGATGTGTTTTCCAGCGGGTGTTGGGACGATGCACATCTTCTCCCTGAACATATTCACTTGTTTAGTTATTCAGTGCGTATTGATGTTCAATGATCCACTAAACAGGAAGCAGGAGGGAGTGTGTGTTTGACATTTTTCGTTTTTGTTCTTCTGCTCATATTACACATTTTGCATAAAGGAGGAAAAGCAAAATGACAAAAAAGTCCTCTGTGGCCAAAAAAGCAGGCTTCGCTTCGTCTCTGAATTTTGATTATGAATCTCAACGCTTTCTGAGGATGAGTTTGTGTTTCTGCCTTTAAGGAACAGACCTGGAAGGCAGAGCGTGACGAATCTGTCCTGACCTGGAGGCGAGCGTCCCTCGGGTGCTGGCTCGGGGTTCCCTCTCTTATTCACAAGTTGCTAATTGTGCCATTTTTCACGTCAAAGCGCTGCTTGAGACATAAGCTAGCCGTATTAATCATCCTACTGGAGAAAAAAAGTGATCTAAAATAGAAGCTTTAATCATGTTTCCCCAGCGCGCGTCATTCTGTCTAATCCGTTTGACTCGACAGCATCAACGGCGAACCTGATGCTTTTCTCAGCCCTAATCGCGGAGTGAGCTCGAGTGACATGTTCAGCTCCCGATGGCCATTTCCTACTCACTCTTATTTCTAACTTCTGAATAGCATTTTTCATATGAAATCCAATTAAATCCTTCTTCTTTATTAAAGTTTCTACAGATTTCACCCTGAGACTGGGGTGTAAATAGAAAGAGATTCTTTTGGAAAGCAGTAATATCCTTTTCATAAATTAAATATATATTTTTGGATCTGATCCCAACATGTACTGAACATGAACGACCCAAGTGAGACATGTAGACAGACGACACTGTGCGACATCACTGATACGAGATACAAACACAACAACACACCACTACCGCAAACCCTCTCTGGACGGGACGCGTTGCGCTAACACGATCAGCGATAAAACCTGCTGCTGGTGAGTTAATATTAAACTGCAGGAGTGTTTAGGTTTATAATTATCCAGCTGTGTCTACATGCCTTTGTTATACAATTATCACAATTTGCACATGTCTTCATACTGTAATACTCTAATAACTAATAAAATGTCTACGAAAATAGTCGGTGGAGAAACAACTCTAACTTTTCTGCACAATTAGGAACACAAAAAACCTTAAATACAGAAATGAAAAGTAATTCTACACCTACATGCTGAAAGGACATATTAAATGGAGGCATAAAATAAATCCCACACTGTGCTTTTCAGATTTAACGAGATTTAATCAGATTTAATCTCTAAATGCAGATCTCCAACTGTCGTTTTTATTAGAATTAGAAAAGACCTATATGGTTAAATTCATACTCAGGTCCCTTGTGTGTTTTTTTTAGCAGAACATAGACTAATCAATCACGTGATACCATCATGGTGCCTGGAACTAGCTTGTGCTCCACCAGCAGGCGTTTGTAGGCTTCCATGCTGTTGGTCTTGGACGTAATGTAGGAGTAACGCATGTTCATCTTTTCTCAGGCATCAAGCAGCAGGCAGAAATGCGTGGTTAGATGAAAGGTAATAATTAGCTGCTTCGCTAACACACCACAGACACATGTTAGCTATAATTAGCCCACAAAACTCACAGATTTGTGAAGGTTACCTCCATACGGGCGGTACGGAGGGACACTATCAGAAGTAAGGACACCTTTGACATTGAACGTCCTTTTCCCCTTCAGTGAGTCGGAAGATCTCTCGCATGGGAGAGTTCTTCTTCCAGACGACTTCTCTCTTTGTGTTTTCTTAAGGATTGCCTCCTCTCCAGCAGAACCTAGGAGTGAGGGCAGGGCCTGTATCTCCTACTAAGCTGAGGCATCATCTTGTCTTCAGATCTGTTGCAGAGGAAATTATATGTTTAGAGATTTGACGTCAAATGCTAATCAAGACACCATTCTGAGAAGGTCAGTCCAGAACTTCTCTATCAATTCTCCCCATAATTCAGACAATCAAATGTCTGTGTCAGATTTAGGATGAAGGAATCCCAGCAACCCTGCAGTGGAACCTCATTTCTAAGCCTTGGTAGAGCACCACCAGTGGTCTAATGAGTTCTGTTCATTAAAGAAGAGTAGATGAGTTCGAATGTAAGAGGAGGAAGCTGCACCAGCAGTAATCCAGGGACCTTCTCCACCCAGAGCCACGGATGGATTCCAGCTCATCCCGAGAGATCCCAATGCATTCCAAAGGTCATTATCTGGTGTTCAGTTCCTCACCCTGTGACAGGAAATAAACCCAGCGCCGCTGTATCGCGAGCTTTATCACCAGGTCATGACCACACCTCAGACACGCACCACCTGAGCTCTTACGCGTCAATGATGGGGAGATAATGAGAATTGGATGTCCAGTGAGAAAGCTGGGAGAGCTGACATTCATGTGTGTAGCATGTAGCACATTCATGCTAATAGTGTAGTGGATCAAACAGGACCTCCGGTCCGGCCTCAGCTTAGTTACACGTGTGTCATTACAACAAGATTAAGTGTGAAATTAGTATTCAGCTCTCTCTCTCAGGTGTGTTGAGGATCTGAGCTCGTCTCGGTGGGTCACCAGGCAGACTGACATGGCAGAACCGGAGAACACGAGCGAGAGAGAACGAGAGGGAGAGAGATGTGAAAGACAGATATATTACTCCAGTAATGAGACCCCAGAGGGGTTGAGAGAGAGAGAGAAGGGGGGAGAGTCAGAGAGCCGTCTGTGTACTAAGAAGCATTTTGATTTACCTCGCACCTTTTTAATAGAACATCACAACAAGCTGTTTGTACATGCAAATTGAAACTGCAGACTTTTTCCCACATAAAGTGCCAGCGGTTCGAGCAGAAGCCTGAGCGAGGGGACGTGAAAAAATATGAAACGACCAAAAAACAAGAGGTGGATGTCTAAAAAAAGGTAGTTATATCGGAAGGTTTTCTGAATCGACGTGTCAGGGTGCGAGTGCAGAATTCAGAATCGTTCCTCGCATCAGTATGCCGCTCGCGCTAACCTGCCGCATGCTGTTGTTTGCTCCAGCTCTTCCAAGAGAAAAGAAAAAGCAGAGAAATTGTTTAGCTTTTTCTTCACTCACACACACACACACACACACACACACACACACACACACACACACATCCTTTGTTGGCGGAGGATCAATGGCCCATTATATTCAATCATACAGGCTTCAGTCTTAATAATAAGCCCAGCCTGCTCGGGTAATGGAAGTCTGAAGCAGGGATGGATTCGGCTTTCTGGAACAAGGTACACAGAAATGCCGTAATGAGTCGCTGTGCCGAAGCGTGTTGGTATTTATCTGTGTGAATGATTATCCTCGAGAAGAAAAGAGATTAAAAGTTTTATGCACGATTCATTTGGTGTGGAGGCGATCGGGCCTTCTGCACGGGTACGACAGCGGGCGCGACGTGAACCTGGATTACTGAGGATCTTTAAGAATAAAACATTTCTCAGCGGACGCGTGGACGCACGAAACGCCCGACAGCTGTCGGAGATTGTCTTTAATCACATAGCTAATTAAGATTTAGCATTTCAGTCCATATGCTTTGCCACACAGTTGCAGTTTCATCAGTTAATGCGTGTAAAGGCACAGTGATGCTGGGCTCTGATTGGTCGGAAGGCGTTGATTAATTCTCTAGAACAGCAGCTCTGACAGCAGCGCAGGACGCTCACTCTGACACGGGATCGTTTCTGTAGTGTGTGTGCGTGAACAGATTAAAATAGGGAAGATGTTCAGTGTCTTCGGCAGCATCTCATCACTTTCGCTTTTCAGATGCTGTTAACGTGAGTCTCTGTTCTGACCAGCCTGAGCTCAGGACCATCATTTCATAAGAAACAGGAAGAGGGAAAATTCCTGATGCTGAATCTGAGCGCTCTCTCTCTCTCTCTCTCTCTCTCTCTTTCTCTTTCTGCTCTACGTTTCTGCCAGTGGATGAAGTTTACAATGTAAGACGCCTGAATCCCCAACTACATTACCCCTCCCCCACCCAATACGGGCTGGGTGAGGTCTCCTCTATCTGCATACTATAATTGAGGTCAGGTTTCATATCTATATCTTTGTGTTTATCTCACCTCCGTCACTCTGTTCATCTCCCAGCTTTAACACCTCTCCTGTGGCCGAGAACTCAATGGAATGCATGTTCTCTCTCTCTCTCTCTCTCTCTCTCGTGTCTCCTTTCCCTCTGCGCTTTTATAGTTTATAAAATGTCCAGACGCGGCTTTCAGGTCAACACTTCTTTAATGGCTTCCAGGGGGAGAATTTAATCTTTGGAGCAGCTCCTGCACTCGGCTGAACTTCTTTCTCGTACTGAAGTGGCACATTTTTTCCCCCCAGATGAAAGGGAAGGAACTCCAACAAGCGACAAGTTGAAAGCTGTAAAGTTCTGTATGAATCACCTTCAGTATAAAGTCATGTGTAAAACTAGAGGTAGAATTCTGGCAAGGAACTGAACGCAGAATGCTGAGTAGTGTGTACAGGCATGTGTGTGTGTGTGTGTGTGTGTGTGTGTGTGTGTGTGTGTGTGTGTGTGGTGGCTTGGGTTTGACATTTTATTACACATGCTTCGGAATTCAGTTGCAGTCCTTAACGCATGTAAAGCCACGCATTACATCCTGGAATCTGATTGGTCCAGAATGTGTTGATTGATTGTATATAAGAACAGCTCTGAAGGGAATGCGCTTGCTCTGAAACGTTATCAGTAGACGAGTGTGGTGCCGTATGAGATGTTTGTTTGTGTAACATTCATGGAAGGAGTCTCCAGTGTCGGAGGGAAAGCTGTAAGTTTAATCTCCGAAATCTTCAGGACAGAGAAGTTTGCAGTGCGATGCGTACGTGGAAACAGGAACGAGGTCGTCTCAAAGATGTTCCACAAGATTTAATGCTATATTATGACGTCTTTAATTTACAAAACACATGACAAATGGCTCTCTTATAAGTTAAATTGAACACTTGGGGGCGCTGTTTTTCTGGTATTAAAAAATAATTAACTGCTCGGTGGTAACAATAACTCGGCTTCATTACTGACTCATGTTATATTATATTATATTATATTATATTATATTATATTATATTATATTATATTATATTATATTATATTATATTATATTATACTGCACATACTACAGCTACATCGTGTAGCAAACAGACGGGAAACACACGTGAGATTTAACAGAAACATTTCAGAACTCTACTGAGCATAAATTAGGTTCTTGATATTCTGCTGAGCGCTGAAGTCTTTTATTGAAGAATTTATGAGAGCAGTTTATCACAGACAGCACGTCTAATCGTCTGGAGGATGCATCCATAAAATAATTGCGAAAAAGCCTGTGCTCATGCCTGGGAATAATTAAATTGAGTACTTTATTCATCCAGTGTGAAAAAGAGAGGAATCTCACAGCAGGCAGATCTGCAACTTGACTTTGACTACGAGAACCGTGAGCACTTCCTCCTGCACCTCGGAGTGTGACACAGAGGAACGCACTGAAGAACCGTGAGCTGGACTACGGGCGCGATCTATCAGAGTCACGTTTACGTTGGGTTTATCTGTAATTCTGAAACATTAGACCCGCGGGTCAACGTTTCAGCGCTGCGACTAACTTGATGATTTTGGTCACCTGACATTAAAAGATAAAAGATTATGGAAAAGGTGCAAATAATACTTTTCAAGGCATTTCAGCTCAATCAGTACTCCTGTGTGATTATCAGACTTCAGTAAGAGCTGCTTCAATAAACTCTCCATCGCTCCACAGAGACAGAAACCAATTAGACGAGAAAGCGAGCGTAAGAGCAGTCGGGTTCTTGTAGGCATGAAAGCGTGTGAGAAGCACTCCTGCTGGAGCCAGAACAGCTCTCCAATAGATTGTATATAAGGAGAGAGATCTGTGGAATAGGTTTAATGTAATTACAGTAATTATACATACAGTACACCTATTGACTGAAGGATTAACACTTCAATATTCATAAAGTTGATGTGTGAGGAGGAGAAACCAGACCGTTCTATCACTCGGTACAGTAGTAGCCTCTTCCTTTCATATGTTTTTAAACTGTAACCTGGAACTAAAGTTGTGAGCGCGATATTGTATAACCGTCGCACCTCAGGCACTGTAGGATGAGCCGCAGACATCGTTCGAGACGATTTGTTCATTCTGTCGCTTCTTTGGAGCGTTATATCTCATTTGTATATAATTAAGTAAATCTCAGGCTTATGTAATGTCCTGCTCGCACAGGATTAGTATCACCTGAGGAGCTCCTGTGATTTAGAAATTACCCCTCACATGCGGGTTTCGTTTGGGGCATTCGCGCGGGATAAGCGAAGCTTGTTTTTCATGCAAATAAATATTACGTTACTCTTAACTTACATATTATATATTACTTTTATATTTATATGATATGTTAATAATAATATTACATTTCATACAAACAAAGCCCTATTTGTGATTTTTCTCCTTGTGCACATTGTATTGTTGTACGATGTATAGCGACGTGACCCAGCAGCCAAAATCCCTATAAAGCGCTCCAACGAAGCCTCCATTCCTGACAGGAGATAGATAAAATGGCACGCAGGAAACTAAAACCCTGAAAAACTGATATACGACCCCGCCGAATCCTGGCCAAGTCCCAGACGTGCTGATTCACGCGGGGCCGATGTTATCACAGGACCTCTGTTCAGGCCGAAATACTGTACTGTAGGTCATTCATGTCCTAGATAGACATGTCTGATTTGCATGGGGTTAAGATCACAGACAGCCTCTGCAATTATTACAAATGACTACTGTAGGTGTCCCCAGGTAATACTGATCCCGTGCAAAAAGGACTTTAGTTTATAAAAAAAAAGTGTTTAGTGAAAGCTACATTCTTAGCAATTCCTGACTCCCTGGTGAAGCATCGATGCCCAGGTGAATCCAAGCAGTTCCGGCCCCTCGCGGCCCTCCAACAGCGTAGTTTTTGTTTCACGGTATAGCATTGTCATGTTAATTCTAACGTTTTAAAATCTCAAATTAACCCACATTAATCAGAATTTATGTGAATAAACGTGTCGTTAAAGAAAGCTGATGAAATCACGCTGCGGTGTATTTAAGCACTCGGCGAGCTCAGACCGTCACTCCTGTAGACAGTAAAGCGAGCGGTCGCAGAGCCAGGTCCATTAGTCATAAAAACACAAACGCAGTGCAGCTCGGCGCTAAAGGCTAACACGCCTTTATGCTCGCTTATCTTTCAGCGGCACTGTGCTGCAGTACAATGCGCTTCATTGTGTGAACGTGTACGCGGTCTGGCCTGGTAATGACGCTGTCCCCATTTCATATTCCTCCATCATCAGAGTCTATTATACGGTCAGCATTACGGGCTTCAGAAAATTCTC
Source organism: Clarias gariepinus (assembly GCF_024256425.1). Taxonomy (NCBI): domain Eukaryota; kingdom Metazoa; phylum Chordata; class Actinopteri; order Siluriformes; family Clariidae; genus Clarias; species Clarias gariepinus. The sequence goes on from NC_071113.1 coordinate 331,860, forward strand.
TTTCGCTTCGAACCAGTCCTTCCGCATCTGCTGTTGGGTCTAAAAGCTGCTTCTGAAGGCCAGTAATCTCAAGTTTATCGCAAAAAAGAAAGAGTTCTGCTCCTTTTACATTTACACATTTGATTGGATTTTCTACTTGAAAAGGTGTGTTGTGGTTACATCTGCCTTTCGAAAAGATTCGTATAGTCAGATCAATACGGCTTTAAGAGAGGTGTTTACAGAGAGCGCGTCTTTACTTTTGTTCACACTTGACTGGAATCTAACAAAAGAAAATCACTGAGAATGATAACTCCCTGGTAAAGAAGTTTTATGTTTGTTTTCAAAAAAATAAATGAAACCTGCACAAATTTTAGGATTAGTGCTAACCATGCTAGGTAGGTTTATTTCCCCAGAGACGCCGTCTGCTTCCAGACAGAGTCCACAAGTCCTGCATTTAAGTAAAAGCAGAGATACTGCAGGTAAAACACTACTAAAGAAAACAAAGTCATTCCTTTACATTTCTACTCGAGTAAAAGTACCGAAGTACTCACTTAATACAAAGCAAAAGAGTCTCTCTCTCTCTCTCTCTCTCTCTCTCGGGCTGTTTCATTGCTGTCTGATCACAAACACTTGCTACATGATTGAGGGAAGGCAAATCACACAGTTATAATATTAAATTATTTATAAAAAACAATAATAATTTACAAATTTAAGAAAAGTAACCATGCTTATTAGATTTTCTTGCATGTTTGTGTCAAACAGTAAACAGATGGGACTAATGAAGGTAAAAACTGAAGCTGTGGGCGGAGAACTTGGAGAACCATCGCACCAATATGCTGTAGGATCGGCCTTGAGGATTCAAATATCATTTCCATTTAAAAACCGCTCGGATGTCACTGTGCCACTGGTTAATGTTAAGGTGTTTAGTTTGTAATAAAATCATAAATAAATTAATGCTGATATGCGGCCGGGGTAGCGCTGCTGAGCGAGACGTCTCCCTAAGATAAGGTATTCCTGCTCTCGTGGACACTTGGCTCAGCTACAGTATTTAAAAGCTTTGTGTGTCTGATGATCAAAACCACCTGAGGAAACTCGAGAAGTTCTTGGGCAGTGCAGACTCTACAGGACTCGTGTTGTTCACAGGACGACTTAGTCACTTCCTCCATACTTCTATGTACTCTCTGATAAACTACACACAGACAGTAATCAACACAACACCAACACAACACACCAAAACAACACCAACACAACACCAACACAACACACCAACACAACACCAACACAACACACCAACACAACACCAACACAACACCAACACAACACACCAAAATAACACCAATACAACAACACTAACACAACACACCAAAACAAGACACCAACACAACACCAACACAACACACCACCAACACAACAACACCAACACACCAAAACAACACACCAACACAACACCAACACAACACCAACACAACACACCAACACAACACACAAACACAACACAACACCAACACAACACCCCCCAACACAACACACCAACACAAAACCAACACAACACACAAACACAACACCAACACAACACAACACCAAAAGAACACCAACACACCACACCAACACATCACCAACACAACACACCACCAACACAACAACACCAACACACCAAAACAACACACCAACACAACACCAACACAACACACCAACACAACACCAATACAACAACACAACACCAACACAACACACCAAAACAACACCAACACAACACACCAACACAACACCAACACAACACCAACACAACACCAACACAACACCAACACAACACACCAACACAACACTAACACAACACACCAAAACAAGACACCAACACAACACACCAACACAACACACCAAAATAACACCAATACAACAACACTAACACAACACACCACCAACACAACAACACCAACACACCAAAACAACACACCAACACAACACCAACACAACACACCAACACAACACACAAACACAACACAACACCAACACAACACCCCCCAACACAACACACCAACACAAAACCAACACAACACACAAACACAACACCAACACAACACAACACCAAAAGAACACCAACACACCACACCAACACATCACCAACACAACACACCACCAACACAACAACACCAACACACCAAAACAACACACCAACACAACACCAACACAACACAACACACCAACACAAAACCATCACAACACACAAACACAACACCAATAGAACACCAACACAACACCAATACAACACAACACCAACACACCAAAACAACACACCAACACAACCCCAACACAACACACCAACACCAACACAACACCAACACAACACAACACAACACAACACAACACAAGTCTCCTAAGTTAAACTAACTGTAGAGCTTTGCTAAGCGACAGACCTGGCACTGATCCCGATCCTGACAGCGTCGCTCCCCGAGGAGTTTCATCCACTGATCGGCAGCCATATCGTCTCAGTGTGCAGTTAAACAGAACTAAACAGCCTTTTAGTCCCATCATTCCCCGAGGCCGTGACAACTGACTCATGTGTGACTAAGTGATGGGAGATAGCTTCACACACCTCCAAACCAAACAGCCATCATGCGATATGTCTCATGAGGTCGCTAATGTGCTAGCATTAAGGCAAAATGGAGGAAAGGTACCTTTTTTTTCTGGTGATCGTGTCAGGGTAATTTGTCAATGATTGGATCGTTGCACAAGTGTGGCAGCTTGCATTGACCTCTTGTGAACCCGGATAAACGTGCAGAATCTCAGCGCGGTTTCAACTGAGCTAACACGTTAAACATTACCAACTAGTCAGCATTTTAAACCCGAGATATCACAAGCCATCGACCTTGTATGTCCACAGCACGGGAGTGTAGAGAGTTCCCACACGACACGTTGTTATTCATAAGAATTCAAATGAAATGGAAAAAGAACGCTTAGACGTTGATGGTGCTGCACATGGAATGAAACAGGAGGTTTGATTTCTTGAACTCATTCCAATGTTTCTTAGATTTTTATTTATTTATTCGGAAAGAATCCTCTTCTTTGTTCTGGCCTCCTTCTCCTTCCTCCTCGTGTCCGACCCCATCACAGCTCATGGAGACGGCTGTGTCCTGACCCCCCAAAAGCTCAAGAAATCACAGTGACTCACATGACCTCTTCAGAGGGAGCGCAGCAGGATGCAAAGTGCTCTGCGCATCGGCTTTCTGACTCCATAAAAAGATTTTGACAGATTTAAGAATAAAGACAACTTTTTTGATAGTAGTCAAAGTATTACAAACTGCTAGAGAATATGTTGTGTGTAATTTCTTTAAGTTACAAGAGTGTTAAAAAGCAGAGATGCCAAAACATTGTGTCAAATTAGTTTTGGTCATAAAGTGTGAATGTTGTGTGATTTAGCAAAATGCTATAACTCCACCTCCCACAGGTTTGGCACGAGTGATAAATCAGCCTGCAGTTGTGTTTCTGCTTATTTAGGTTTGAATCTTAGTATCAATAACATGTTGGTTAAGTTTTAATGATGTAGTGACTCATGGAACAAGGGGAAACTTTTTTCAAATGTGTCAATTAAGAAGGCGTGTTTTTTCCCGCGGAAGGCCGCAATTCATCCCGCGGAGTGCCACTAAATCCCGCAAGCACCATTTTAGAATTTAAATAAATGTCTTGTACTTCACAGAATATCCCCTAGAGGGCGCATGGAAGGACTTTATAAGTCGTGGTTTAAAATTTATAATAAAAAGTTTGTTACTGTACATGACTTGTGAAATGTCTTAGCAGGGACAATGAAAGACATTGTCTTAAAATTAATTTAAATTTCTGGTAGTAGGCTATCTGATAGTGTTAAATACTGTATGCGAATGTCCTGATTCGTGAATATCAAAAACAACATATTGGCGTTTAAACATAAAAATTTGTCGACATTGAGCACCATTAGAAGACATGAATGAAGAAACATAAATGGTTTAATATATTTAAGTAAATATTTTTATATGCAGAATATATATATATATATACTATATGATAGTAATCATCATGCTTTTTTGCTGTTTGTGTTCAGTATTGAATCATTATTTTATCATTATTTTATCATTATTTGATCATGATGCCTGAAAATAATGGCTGGAATGTGATTATGAATTTATGACTAAAATAAAGCTGCTCATCGGTGTGAGTGAACCCGCGACGCGCACTTTCACTTTACAAAAGATAGCGATTCGATCAAAACCTGATGTGCAGATATGAGCAGATTTATTAATTAAAATACCGACATACCCCCCCAGAAATGCAACAAACACAGATATACGGGCCACTCGCTAAATAAACACTGACTTTTACAACGCGACAGCACGCTGTATTCGCTGTATTAATGTGAGCCGCTTTATTCAAGTCAGAATATATTTTTTTATGTCCGTAAAAATTGCATTTTAATTAATGCTTTTCAGAAATCATGCTTTGTTTTTTTAGTCTCTTAAAAGAAGCCCTCTTTTACGACATTATATTCAAGCCACAATCCCGCGCGCACAGATTTGACATTTTGTGCAGTGTCTCCTCTCCTCTAATGTTCTATTATACACCAGTTACAGTAGATCTGAGTGAGTGATCTCATTGGGTGACGGGCATTTCACGACAGTAACAGACAGTAACAGCACTGTGAGGTGTGACTCTGTGTATGGGTGGGCGTGTCCCAGGTGTTGTCCAGTGGTTAATGACACTAACTGTGTGTCTCAGCGTGGGTGAGAGTAGGTCTGTACGGTCCGCAGTACTGAGGAGAGAGCAGCTGTCTGACTAAACCCACATTCACACCCAGTCACAGAAGCACTTTCAGTAAGAACACACATCTGATAACGTTATGGCGTCTTAAACAACACGCCGTCTCTGCACTAATCACTTCTAAGTCGCTCTTTATTCAGTTTTATTTACAGTTACAAAGCTAACTAGTGTCTAACACGAGGCTGAATCCCACATCTCTCTCTAACCCCTGATCAAGGGCACTACTTGGAGTGTGGAACAAGGGATTGTACACCCTACATAGTGCACTAGCTTTCCATTTATCGCTATAAAAGCAATATCACAAATTTCATAAAAATTTAAATAAAATCATAAATATTTAAAAATTACACTGCAAACAATGTGAAAATATGTCGAATCAGGTTTATGAACTGTTCTTCATTATGAGTGTCGGACATGACAGGTGCAGACTCTAACCAACACTGCGCAGTAAACACACACCACAAACACACACTGTTACACCAGGAACACGAGCTAATCGCTAAACTCTTTAGTCTAGTGTAAGAATTAAAGACTTTTTTTTTATTTTCATTTGTGATTTAAGGTTTAGATTACACAGTTGTATAACTGTTATTTAAATACTAATAATAGTAAAAACTGTGCTGCTCCTGGAGTCTGCTAAATAATCATGTAAAGCCATTTATTAATTTCTACATTCTGTGAAATTAAATTATATCATGGCATAACTCACCGATGCATCAATCAAAAGGTTTTATAGGAAATAAAAAAAAATTGATGGCTTTTTTATTATCACTGTGACCAATCATTTCTCACCTTTATTTTTAGGAATATAAAAATCCATTAATTTCTCATTTAAAGTTTCTTTTTCTTTCTATTTTTCATCACTATCTCTCTCACACACACACACACACACACACACACACACACACGTATTAATAACTCTGACATTTCCATCCTGACTCTTTCGCCTTCACTCAGTGTCCAGACGGATTAATTTAAAGAATAAAAAGTCTGATGGTAAATTAAACCTTTGTGTTTGAGAGAATAACGTTTCTCTTATAACACTTTTAGCGCTGACACTGAAATCTCCTTTCAAAAATATAAATGAAATGTTTATTTAGGAAAACTATGATAAAATTGAACAATAATGCGCACATACCGTATGAGACGTTACGGTAAAAAGCAGCCCATTGCAGCAGACCCAGGAGCGCCATCTCAGGCGGTCACTTCCGCGCGGTGAGGAACGCACCAGGGGTGTTGGGTTCGGAGGTCCAGCCGCAGCACTGGCAGATCATTTACCAATTCCTGCTAATTGATTTTTCTCCCTAACCAGAACACAACTCCAATACATCATAGATTTTCCAGAATTAATAAATCTGGCTCTAAGTGCCCAGTAATGTGATTGATTAAGGCTCAGTTAGTGTCGCCGCGTGATAAAGGAGCGTCTCGGATCAGCGGCGATCGATTTCAGCTCTTACGCTGACCGCCAACGTCTCTTACAGTGAAATGGAATCGGACTATTCACGTACGAAGTTTACACACGTTTTTCTACACACTTTACTGGTAACCTATTACACGTTTTTTACATGCTGTGTGTTTATTTAAGTTGATTATTATATTTCATCACACTTTCACACAAATTCTTTTTTTGAAACCTTTTTTTTATGTTTTAGGAATCTAATGTTCAGATGTGAAATTTATGTGGAATTTAGAAATCAGTGTGCAAATGAGCACTTACCCACTCATTTAACATTTAACACGAGAGAGAGAGAAAGAGGAAGAGAGAGGGATGGAGAGAGAGAGAGGGATGGAGAGGGAGGGAGGGAGAGAGAGATAAAGAGAGAGAGAGGGATGGAGAGGGAGGGAGGGAGGGAGAGATAAAGAGAGAGAGAGGGATGGAAAGGGAGAGAGAGGGATGGAGAGGGAGAGAGGAAGAGAGAGGGAGGGAGGGAGAGAGAGATAAAGAGAGAGAGAGGGATGGAAAGGGAGAGAGAGGGGGCGAGAGGGAGAGAAAGAGATGGGGAGGGAGAGAGAGGGAAGAAAGGAAGAGTGTGAGAGAGAGAGAGAGAGAGAGAGCTAGCCATCTGCATTTTCCCCACCAGTGTCAGTAACACAGAGGAAAGTGTGTAATTATTTTCCAGCCTGTTCTCTCTCTCTCTGTGTTTTTTTCCCTCATAATGTGAATGTGAAACCCCTCGAGCTACGCTGGACATTTTAATGGCCTGATTTTAATATTTGTCCTGCATCATTTCCTGCGTCCCTCGACCCGCTGTTTAAAGTGTAAGTCCTGAGACCGGACGTCCCTGTGCTTTAATACGGTGCCGGAGAGAGGAACCACGCAGCTCTGTGCGGATTGACCCGTCTCTTACAACAGCCAGGTCCCGGGGACGGGCGGGGTCGCATCCCTCGCATCACCCCAAGGGCTGCTTAATGGCTGTCGGATTTCCTGGCTGATCCGCGGTGCTTTAATCCCTCCCCGGCCCCCTCGGTGTCACCTGAGCCTGTCATTCCAGAAATCACAGCCTTACAGTGACACGGGCCCGACCTCCACTCAGCCCAAATTGCAGAACCCCATGAGCTCGGCTCAGAGACTGCCCGGCCTTTCACTGGCTCTGAGATTAACTCCGCTCCGGGAGAAAATCACAGCCTGGAGTTCATTCCCTCGTGTGCTACACTTCTAACCTCCAGTTCATTCCACAGAAAGATTGCTGCCTTCAAATAATTAAAAGCCTACAGGAAACTAACACTCTATAAAAAAACAATAGGTGTGAAACATACGGCTCACGGACAGGAGGCAGCGTCTAATCTGGTGCAACAAATTAAAATCCTTAGAATTGAAATAAAATAAAATAAATGACAAGGAGGCAAACTAGAGCAGCGTTCTTACAGCCATTACATTAACGGAGCTACTGACGAAATGCTGAGTCCTGACGCTAAAGATGTTTCTTATTGAGTTTCCAAAATAACTCATTCAGAATTTTTACAGCAACCAGGAGAAATATTAATACAATAACAACTATTTAATTCAAAAACAAAATTTTGTATAAAAATATCACAAGTAGAGGCGAGTTTGTTTCTTATAAGGTCGTGTGTTTACGTTCTGGGATTTCAGGATGTATTTGTCTTTACTTTTCTTCTTAGAGTCAAAGTATCCACTTCACCGCTTAAATGGCCCACTAAGTATTTAAAAATGTTAAACATTAAATTTTGTCAATGTTTATATTTTAAATGTATGTCACATGTTTGATGCTGGAGTCGACCCACTGATTCAGACCATTTAAGAGTAAGAGTCGACTCCCAAGCTTTGGAATCGGTTACATGGACCAAAGAATGAATTACTTGATGCAAAATGAGAAAAATGTACTGAATTTAACATCAGCGTGAGGGTGACAGCTTGTGTGTATTGGGTTTATTTTATTTGATCATTTGACTCCTGGAACTGAACAGGTCAGTGCAGGTGATCCGGTGAAGTAAGTCAGGTGCAGGTGATCTGGTGCAGGTGATCTGGTGCAGGTAAACTGGTGCAGGTGCAGGTGCTCGGGTGCAGGTGATCAGGTGCAGGTGTACTTTAGTCACACTGATGTTTGCTGCAAAAGAACAGAACGCTGTGTTTGATCGAGGAAAACAAACTGGTGTTCATACAATAAGCAGTCCTGATGATAAGATCTTGCTGAGACAGACTGTGTGATAAATATCAGTAACGTCGTGTTCTAACTGATCACATGCTATTTAATTACAGGTAAGTGTTCTGTAGCAGTCTGGTTCCTCTGAATGGTTTGTTAGGGATCGATGTCTACATCAGGATTCCTGTAGAGCCGCTCTGCTCGCAGTGTTTGTACTTTATAAATAAAAGAAATGAATGAAATTGAATATGTGTTCACATACACACGATTGTGTTCACTTTAACAGTGTGGTTTTGCACCAAAGAATGAAAGCAACACACATTCTGAAGAGTTTGCAATGATTCTGCTCTGTTTTAAACCATGATTATCCGTATGTAAGCTAAAGACTTTATTCACACACACATCCATAAAGTAGATGAGTTTTTGCCCGACTCTGTGTGAGTTGATCTGTTTAATCTGAAAAGTCTATATGGTGATGTTGTAACTCCTGGTTAATAAGAAATTAAGCACCTTCCCATGCAGCTACATGTTGTGTAGAACCTGGATGGACAGTGTGTGTTTTAATGGAGATAAACATAAAGAGTATAAAGTATAAACCCGGGCAGCACCACGTGTGAGCTGAAGTCTGTGCATGGAGCGAAGAGGAACTGAACTGAAGGTCTTGACTCGAGTAGTTTCTGGTGTGAACTATCTGTGGGAAGACTTGCAGGACAAGCGTACACTTAACCTTCCTGTGCAGTGTTTACACGTCTACTGGAATAAAGGAACGAATCAGCAGAACATCAGTTGCAGAAACGCAGAGGAAACGCATGCAAGGAGAAGAGCTGCACGTGCGAGTGTGGACGAGAGCCCGGCGCTCGGTCCTCAGCCTGGTTAACTCCTCCAGATGGTCTTCAGTGGCACCTCGTTCTCTCTTCTTACATTAGACATCATTACACTAATATTTCGAGACGCCTCTGCCGTCAGGTTAATCCATTACTCTGCTGTAACTGATCGTACGCTCTTCATTAATCCAGATTTCACAACAGCTACTTTTCCTTTTTCACCTGCTTAGCTTACTGTATATAATGAGAGAATACAATATATAATAAATAAGGCATAATAAATGACTAATCAGTGACGTGAACATGTGACGAGGCTGACACTACAGTATATACGCCCTGAAGTGGTATAACGTTGTGTTGTTCATTTAGATCAACCCAGAAACCCATCCTGAGAGCGGGTTCGATCTCACCCAGTGATCTGGTGTCTGTCTCTAAACACATGTTTGTAATCTCAGTCTGGACTCATCACCTCGCTCTCTCTTTTCTCCATCCTCAGGCCGTAGAGACAAACCTGGCCTCCAAAGACAGCCACTGGGTCTTCGTGAATGAGGTAAGAGCAAACCTTGTACCTTCCTTCCTGGAGATTTGATTTCCCTCTCCTATCCAGGAGCATAAACTCTCGTGTCGAGTGCATGCAATTTCTTATCAAAGAGCTGTTTTATTATAAAACTAATAACAATAATAATAATGTGTGAATGTAACATCTTCAGTTGTAATTATCTAGTTAAATAATATATCTTGTTTGTGTATGTGTGTGTTCTAACCCCTGTATTGATCTCTGTTCTTTTTTTTGAAGTCAGTTAAAAAAATAGTCTCTGTATAAAGTAGTGCTACAGTACGCCTTCAATTTCACGGCAGATTAAAAGCTCAGATATCAGAATAAAAGGTATATTATTGTAAAGGATATCCTACAGTGTGCGCTCCAGTGGAATGACATCAGATCTCCCGTGCCATTATTAAGAAATATGAAAACACATCAATTCCCACAAAAGACATGTGAAATGTCCTTTTCTCTGTGAATATGTAGTGGATAATGTTTGATCTGCGGTGACGTCTCGGGCCGTTATTCCTTACAAAAAGCCCATTAAATCACACATTTGTCCTTAAATGATATACTATGACTCTTTACCCATCTGACTGTCAGTAATGACACTTAGTAATGTCTCTGTTTGATGCTGAACATATGGCCAAAAAATAAATAAAAACATCTCACACACACACACACACACGCACACACACACACATGCACACTTTAAGTGGCTGCACAGGAAGAAACAAGCCTGAGATTGTGTATTCTCTTCACAGCGCTCTGTGCAGGATAATGGTGCACCGATGTGCCTTGTACATGTTAGATGTAAAAATGATTGCTGGTGCCATTTTCTTAGCTGGAGAATCATTTCTTGCACAGCAGATCAGTTTTCACAGAGACTGCCGTGGAGACTTTCAGATTGTTAGAGTAGGGAGTGCTTGATTATAAATAAATATTATTATGAACTAACATTGATTTCTGGAAAAAAACAAACAAACCAGTTTGTAATTATTTAATTTGGCTGCATTTGTGATGAGAAACAGTCACATGGGATATTTTAAAGGAATAAAAACTCCTATTTCTGTCCAAGTACACTGCCCGGCAAAATGGCACTATGCATGATGGGAGCATCGCTTCATGTCCTTCCCTTCTCACCCTGACACGCCCATCACTCTGGAATAGGATCAGTCTGGACTCGTCAGGTCACATGACCTTTTTCCATCACTCCAGAGTTCAGTCTTTACGCTCCCTAACAGACTGAAGCCTTGACAGGGCTTGGTTTTTTATACAAATAAATTATTTTTATTGACAAACATCTGCACTGAAACTGAGCAAATTGTTCACAGGTGGATTCATAAATAACTAATGCAAAGAGAAGCAAAGGGACTCCAGAATGCAAATTTAACTAAATCTATTAGCTTAGAGGGTTTTTCCCCCATTGACAATATGTCTTTAAGAATAATGGATGTGATTTAGTGAAATAACAGATTTTAAGTTTTGTTAATAATTTATTATACAGTGGTGCACTGTGTAATCGAAGGTAAGATAGATAGATAGATAGATAGATAGATAGATAGATAGATAGATAGATAGATAGATAGAGTTTAGCCTCAGTCCTTCTTTTGGGTTCTGTCAAATAACAGATCGCTCAGACACAATAGGACTTTAGTGCAAAGGTGGTTTATTGTGCTAAAAATATATGAGTAGCAAAGGGAAGAAAAAAAATACACTTATAAAGGAAAGATACAAGGACTATACAGCAAACCAAACAGACCACGGGGAAAAAACACAAAACGCTGTAACTATTCACTTCACTCACAATACTCCAACTCCGTCCCAAAATCCTTGTCCTTATTTATCCTCATGCGGCCTTAAACAGTGGAACCTTGGTTCACGAACTTAATCCGTTCCTATGTTCTGGTCTTAACTCAATTTGGTGGTAGACCGATTCATTAGCGTTTTTCATATAAATACATGTAAATTGAATCCATTTCCATCACTATGAACTATGTTTAACTTTTTCATAGATTTTTTTTTTATATCACAAAGTAGGTAAAAGCCCTAATTATACAAAAATAATATAGCACTAAATATAAATATAAACTGTCCAGGATGGAGCGCACAGTATATTTTGCCATGTTCTATTCACACACCTTTATTAGGGAGACTCACTGATGTAATGGAATGGAGGAGAGGAAAATGGGTGTGTTTAGTGGGGAGGGGGTTAGGGTTTGGTGGGGAGGGGGTTAGTGTTCGGTGGGGAGGGGGTTATTGTTCGGTGGGGAGGGGGTTAGTGTTCGGTGGGGAGGGGGTTAGGGTTTGGTGGGGAGGGGGTTAGTGTTCGGTGGGGAGGGGGTTAGTGTTCGGTGGGGAGGGGGTTAGTGTTCGGTGGGGAGGGGGTTAGTGTTCGGTGGGGAGAGGGTTAGTGGCTGGTGGGGAGGGGGTTAGTGTTCGGTGGGGAGGGGGTTAGTGTTCGGTGGGGAGGGGGTTAGTGTTCGGTGGGGAGGGGGTTAGTGTTCGGTGGGGAGAGGGTTAGTGTTCGGTGGGGAGGGGGTTAGTGTTCGGTGGGCAGGGGGTTAGTGTTCGGTGGGGAGGGGGTTAGTGTTCGGTGGGGAGGGGGTTAGTGTTCGGTGGGGAGGGGGTTAGTGTTCGGTGGGGAGGGGGTTAGTGGTCGGTGGGGTGGGGGTTAGTGTTCGGTGGGGAGGGGGTTAGTGTTTGGTGGGGAGGGGGTTAGTGTTCGGTGGGGAGGGGGTTAGTGGCTGGCGGGGAGGGGGTTAGTGTTCGGTGGGGAGGGGGTTAGTGTTCGGTGGGGAGGGGGTTAGTGTTCGGTGGATTAGTGGCTGGTGGGGAGGGGGGTAATGTTCGGTGGGGAGGGGGTTAGCGGCTGGTGGGGAGGGGGGTAATGTTCGGTGGGTAAGCGGCTGGTGGGAAGGGGGTTAGTTTTTGGTGGATTAGTGGCTGATGGGGAGGGGGGTAATGTTCGGTGGGTTAGTGGCTGGTGGGGAGGGGGTTGGTGTTCGGTGGATTAGTGGCTGGTGGGGAGTACCCTGGGGTGTTCGTGAGCCGAGGTTTTGTATCAAGTATTACACTCTTGCTTCCAAGCGTGCTGGATGAACAATAGTTTTTGTGCATGCTGCTCGTTCTTTTTTGGTTCTTCTCTGATTCCTCATCTCTAGAATGTACCAGTATGCATTACCCCATTTCTAAATGTCTAGGACATTGAAGTCTCTTAGCATTTCTGCAGCAGGTCCCAGAGCCCTTGAACAGGGCAGCCATTTGTCCCATCCCTTCCCTATAGCTTAGCTATATGTAGGCAACATGTTCTTCAATATCTGGTAGAAGTGTTTTACTCAGGGTGGTATGAGCTGAAATTGATGGCAACCTTACATCACAGCTCCATCAGCGGCTGGGGATCACAACTGCTGATGGAGCTGTGATCTGAAGTTGGTGCTTTGGTCTGTAATTGTTTCTTGAGGAGTTCCTAGAACATCTTTACCAATGCACTGATGGTCAGGAGCAAGATCCCAAGATGTTTAGCTAGTCAACATTGCCCATAGGTTTTTCCTGGCTCTTTACACCAGAATACAAACATACTGTATTGGCCAGAGGTTGTATCCCAGCTTTTTACTCGGGCCTTAGTAATCACATGACAAGTCATTCATCATAGTATTAGGCCCAGTAGCCTTGGATGTTTTAAAGGATCTATCAATACAACCATATCTCTTCTAAAGCCGTAGATGAAGACACTATAAGCACAATTTTTAATCAAAACAAAACATTATACACCTTAATGGTCACATCTACCATAAATAGAGTGCATTGGTAAAAATGAACTCAATGAATTCAGGTCTGTGCAGCGCAATCAGTATTAGATTTCATGAAATTAAATTTTCAAATGAGGAAAACAATACTACCAGTCTCCCTTTGATCCCATCCATGTGCTCCTGTTCTTGCACCCAAGTTCTTACCTCAGGCAGGAGGACAAATAGCATCTGCATGTTAAGTCTCTACTTGCAGCGATGCTGGTGGCACTTTGCTCTGCCAGAAATGCTGGTGGTTGGCCTCTGTAAGTCATGGTAGATGTTTCCTTATCCATTGCTGTATATGCTTGTTCCATCAGCAGGGGTACCAGCCTACACACACACACATTCTTCTTTTGACAACTATCACTTTCAGGGCAAATGCTTAAAGCAAAGAAAATAGTTGGAAGCTGGAATTTGCAGGACAAGAAAAATGTACCAGGGTTTGTAATGCTGGGTGTCTGAAACGGGGAACCTTCTGGACCTGTTACTTGAGCACTCTGCGGTTTTTGCTTCACTATTTGGAAGTTCCGTTGCATTCTGTCTGTCATGCTGAATTAGAAAGTTTTTTTTAGTAACACCACTATCACTGCCCCTAGTGCTGTCGTCCTTGACCCTGAGTCCAGTTTGTCATGGGTTCAGTCTGGTGTTTGGTCACAGCCCTAATTTTGGGTTGTGAAAAAAACAGACATAAAGATTTGACTTTCCTTAAACGGTCAGTGTATCCTTTATTTCATTTCCTGTTTCCATGACAACTAATGAGTGCCACCTCTTGCCTGTTGTTGCTGTGTATATTTAGATCTGCTTCCTTCACTGTGAGAGCTTGATGAGTAACTCCTGCATTACTGATTTGTGAGTTTCACGACCTTGTGTTTATGCCTCACAGAATTTAGGTCCTTTTTTTTTCTTCGAATACACATTATTAAAATACAACCTCCGTTTCACACTTTTGTAATAAAACAGAGCAGATAATTTATTTCTGAAATCACAGAGCTCAGGACCTGGAGCTCAGATGGAGCTCTGGAGTACGTGAGTTACACACAGGGGGGGCGAGGCTTATCTTAAACAGAGGTGTGCCTTAGTTACGCTCGATTCTGAGTGACATCAGTGCAAGTGAGGAGCAGCGTTAAGTACAGCGTGACGGAACCACAGCACACCATGTTGGATTTTATGTTCTGGTAGTAAACACACACACACACACACACACACACACACATATAAAGACAAGTCTTATTTAGAAACATGGCGTATCTGTTGGAGTAATTTTTATGATAAAATTATTGAAGTGAAAGTTTCTCTATAAAAGTTTCTTTTTCTTATTAATTAACCAAATTAAAATGTTGTATTAAAAGTGTTAAACGTTATAAAACCTCCTACATCCTGCGCATAATATTTAGTAAAACCTTTCACGGAGAGAATAAACCCACCAACAATCTCTTCCTAAAACATCTAACAAAGTTGCAGAAACGTGTGGAGGATCCTGGACACTCGTTGTTTAATGCAAACTTCCTTATATTTATAGATTTGTATCAGTTAAATTTCTCCTCAAATCTAATTAAGGTTTTGTTTAATTAGTTAATTAGACTTCTAGAGACTGAGATACTGTACTGTAGCTGCGACGATTTCTATGTTAAGTGAAATGTCGAGAGGTTATCTGTGGTGAGGATCTGACCTCCGGGCCAAGGCAAGTAGGATCTGGGCTAAAATACTGTAGCACCTGATGAAAGTTCAGAAGAGTCTATAAACCACCCGCTCCGTAGTTCCTGTTTTTTCATAGAAATCTTTCAGACATCTTGAAGCCCAAAACCCAAACAGACGCGGCTTTGGCTCCATCACCAACCAGCGTTTACACCAACCATTGATCTTTTCACAGGAAAGATTGTAAATGTATTTTTTTTATTTGTAACAGTTACAAATATTTCACCGTTATGTTCTGCGATCGTACCGTATGCACTGCATTCTCATGGAGGCTGCTTATAATTTTAATGCAGAAATGTGTTTTACTGTAACCTTTTATAGAAGTATTAAAGTTCACACCGGACTCTGGATCTGATCGAGTGTCCTGAGGATTTCAGTACAGGAAATTCAGAACAACTGACTTGGGCACCATTCAGAACTCACACATGTTACACACATACCGTAGGGTTCAAAGTAAAATGTAATTCTGACTGAAACTGCTTTTTTAGCACAAATTCTAATTTCATAACCGCGATGTGTTATCTCACAGCGTCATTACGTAACTGTTGTAGCTCAGCAGGATGTGCCGGTTAAAGCAGGTGGTCTTTAGACACTAAAAATTCCCCGGACACTCGGGAAAAACGTCTTAAACACTGTGCAGTCCTAACCTACGCAGATGATTTTAATAATCAGAATAAAGTGCTAAAGTGTGTATCTGGAACCTGGAACTTTCCCGACATTATTATTATTATTATTATTATTATTATTATTACTGTAACTTTTGGATTGATGTCACCGACTCTGTTCGTGATGCATTTCCGGAGCGCAGGGAAAGTGTAAAACACGGAACCTTCACACCTCGAGCCTCGACAGGTTTTAAATCTGCATGAGAAGCCCCTCCCTGAAGGCCTCAGCCTGTAGTGCCCTCTGTAGTGCACTCCATCCTCTGCATCCAGAACAGACTGTCAGAGCAGCTGCAAAACAAATGCACTCTCTAATCATCTCAAAAGTAGATTAAGATCCATTTATACATCAGCAGATGGTGTTTAATCTACACGTTGAGTCTGAAATAAGCAGCCGTGTGTCAACTCTACTGATGCAGGCTCTGGAAAAGCGGGTTTTGTTTGCGTTTTGCTTTAAAGACTAAAGCAGCTAGCTCTCGAGCATGCCACTGTGTGTGTGTGTGTGTGTGTGTGTGTGTTACTGTATATGAAGCTGTTAAATGTGCAGACGACACACAGCTCCCTCCCAGAGATAGCGAGTTTCACTAATATTGTGCGTCCTTGAAGCCGTTCTCATTATTTATTCAGGTTCACATTACGTATTAATAAAGTGCGCAGGAAGGAAGCGCGCGGTGCGAAGCGGTCAGAGCTAATCAGTGCTACAGCGTGAGGAAGCGAGCGGTGTGTGGCAGGTCCTCCACCTCCCTCATTGGCTGTGGAATAGTAAATGTTGTGGTAGCCGTTAGGCCCCTGGTGGGATTATATTTATTACAGCATCCGCTTTCGCTCCATCCCACAACAGAGTGCACGGACAATCCCTGCGCTGCAGATTAGCGCCCTGTCCGTGCGCTACAATTAGCATTAGCTCTTGTAAATTCCGCTTGATTAAAGATTTTTTTCTCTTGTAATTGCCACGAAGTCTCGTTCCAAACTAAGAACATTTCAGTTATTTCCCCGTGAGCTGATTAACACGGGACACCGTCACTCCAGGTGAGGACTGAGGAGCGGGGACGCGGGGACGTGGGGACTAAAACACTCCACACACTGGTGTTATGGGGAATTAGTAAGCGGCGTGGTGGTGTGATGAAGCGGAGCCGCTCTCACCAACCTGAAGCCGATTCATTTCCTGTGTAGTGTTTTATCGCCGGTCCACTTTTAGTTATTTAATGCGATCGATTCTGACAGTCCTCAGAAGAGCGTTTCCCCGCGCCGAGACTCTCTGTGCAGCGCGGTGCCGCCTCTACGCTTCACTCTTCCCGCGGATGCGAAACAACAGAGTGTGAAATTAGCAGAGGCATCGCAAGCCCCTTGGTGTGTCGAAAACACCGACAGGCTTTTAGTCTGGAGGCGCAGGAGATCTCTCTATCTGTGCGCCGCAGGGGAACGGCATACACACACACACACACACACACACACACACATACACACACACACACACACTTATACCCAAATCCGGAGAGGATGTTAACTTCAGCACCTTTTTTCTAGGTCACTCTGCTACCTGTTATCCCTCCAGAGATAGTTGATAGTGTGTGTGTATGTGTGTGTGTGTGTGTGTGTGTGTGTGTGTGAGTGTGTGTGTGTCTTGTCCTTAGAATAAGAAGCACTTGGTTCTTTTTGTTACGAACTGACTTGATGAATAATGACTGAGCAGCATGGTGGTGATGAATATTCCACGTCCCAAGCTGTTTCACTTCATTTATTTACAAAACGTCCGTCACCGTTAACACGCAGGACGTCTCACAGACACGTGAACTCACACGTAAAGATGGAGTTGGAACAGGAATCTGAAGGATCTCTCTCTGTCTCTGTGTCTCTGTCTCCTCTTTATAGTCTCGAGACGTTGCCTGAAGTCACTGTAATATTTTATTGTTCTGTTTTAAACTTTAGGTTTTTGATGAAAAAGAGCTTCTGAGGGCCTTTATACTGAAGTACGAGCGTAAAACCCTCTTTAAGTACAGGATATAACACAATGTTTACCAACACAGATGGGATGTAAAAGTCTTGACCCTCCCCCATTCCTTCATATTTCTCCCACAAAGCTCCAGACTTCCTTAGATGTTATATTCTGTAGTCTTGAGGAATAGATCTCCAGGCTTCCTGAAGGACGTCTTGGTCTCTTGTTATTTTCAGTCTAGTCTTCCAGAATGTCTTCGTGTTTGTTAAGCCACACATGATGATCAGGAGGTGATCAGTAACTGCTGATGCTGAGGGGTTGGAACAGACGAGAGGGGAGATGAGGTCGCTGATGCTGAGGCTGGTACAGAAACAACCAGTTTATAAACTGTACCTTTGGGCTGGTTGCAGCCTGTCGCAGTTACACATTTGTTCCTGTTTATTTTACATCATTTAATTACATTTAAGATGAAGGTATGAGGGGGGGTCAAGACTTTTGCACAGGAGTTTTTTTTTCTCTTATTTATTAACAGAAGGTGAAACGCAGTACGCAGTAATGTTTGCAGACTCGTGCGCGCGCACAGACACACACACACACACACACACACAACATTAATAACACAAATAGATTCGGAGTGAAATCCCAGAAGTGTTGTATTTACATAATAAGTTTCATAGATTTTTGTTTTTATTTTAATAACTTTCAGACTATTTCTAGCCATTTGCTGAAACAAACACGACTGAATGTCTGAAGGAATCGTATTTTTTTCATCGTACCCACTCCCCTTATCATCTCGGAGTGCATTAGGTAAAAGGTTAGTTATGATATTATTCCTGACCTTTCATATGTTTTTCTTTAAACTGCCTGTTTTCGTCCCCTAAGCAGCATTAGGGTTATATAACGCCGACAGAGCGCTCCGTTCCCAGCACCGCTACGGGGCTCAGACACCCAAAGTGCAGTTTATTCAACAGAAACACAAAAACAGCTACGAGCTAAAGACCAAAACAGGAAGAGACGGAGCGAGGTGGCGTGCGTGAGTTATGTAAGGAGTTACGCATCATGGAGGAGAGCGAGACGGAGTCAGTGCAGGTGATGTGCAGAGAGAAAAACAAGCCTTAGACGCTCGTTAGCTCCCACTGATTGACGTATGATTATAATAACTCTGACACACACCTGTCATGGCCAGCCAAGTGTGTGTGTGTATGTGTGTGTGTGTGTGTGTGTGTGTTGCCGTGTTTTATTCTTTTCAGCACTTTATTCATAATATCTATACATTAATTGGCGCTCCACTTCACACCAGTCTGGAAAGCTGATGATCCAAACATAAACAAAAGAAGAAAAAAACCTGCAACATGTGCAGGAAACGCAGTCCGCATCGCCGTCCCGTAACGTCACACACTCTCACACACACACACACACACACACCTGAAGATCCTTCTCTCATTTTAGAATCTGAACTTGTGACAAGCAGAAATCTGATTGCCTCTTTTTTTTTTTTTTTGCAATAATCTTCTTACAGCGCGGATATAAAACCACACACACACACACACACACACACACACACACAGCCCTAAACAAATTTACACTCCCCCATTTCTCGAACACACACCGCCTGTGATAATTAGCTGATGAGTTGAATCAGGAGTGTTAAAGTGCTTCAATTACCCCAGCCCCCCCCCAACCCCACCCCCACCCCGGTTGCCCCCGGCCCCCTTTATTATTTTTTTGTTCTGCAGTTTATTGTATTGAAATGGTCATGTGATGCTTCTTCACTCTGGTGCACGAGGAGGTTTTTCACACCGCGCTCCTGCTCATTACAGAATAACTACCATGATGAGCTGAGATAATGCCAGGTCTCCTCAAATTGAGACTTTTATTTTTTTTTTTAAGTGAGATCAGGGCAATAACTGTAATTTTCTCCTCGCAAATGAGATCAGGAATAAACAGCAGAAATGAGCACCTCATCATTCTGCAGGGGATTTCATTGTCCGCTCAAATTCAAATGCATTTCATTGTAAAAGATGTTAATAATAATAATAATAATAATAATAATAATAATAAAAAACACTGGATCTGCTTGTCCGTCTGCGTTCTGTTTTAGGAGATCAGCGACACGGAGATCATGGAGCTGACCCACAGCGCGTTGGGAAGGATGACGGTCATCCGGCAGATTTTCCCGCTCTGGAGAGACAGCGGCGTGAACTGTATGAGGAACAGCCACCGCATCTCGTCTCTGCTGTGCGACCCTCAGGAGGGATACCTGCAGTCGCTCGAGGTCACTTCATGTTAATGTGCTGATTATTTCTCTACCCTAAACCCTTTAATGAGGAGTCAGGGGGAGGTTTGTTTGGCCTCCTCGTCTCATCAGCGGCGAGCTGCAGCGTCAGCGCCGTTTAGGGCTCGGTGCTGCGCCGTCGCCAGCTGTCCTCCAACATTAACTCTCTTCAGCTTTAATCATACTTAATCCATATCATCAGATCACATCACATCACATCAGATCAGATCACATCATATTACTCTCACTGAGCCTCGCCCTGAAAATCAGCTTACTGCTTCCAGGTGCCCGTGTTCGCCGAGATATTTGTACAATCCAGAATTCTCATCTAACCACATCTAATGTCAGACATTTCGGTAATGTAATAACCTTTTTGTTTAAAATAAATATATACTGTATGTACTGTACATGTAAAATCACAGATCAATACCAACTTATTAACAAGGGAAATGTAAATAAAGGTATATACTAGAATAAACAGGTCAGTGTGCTGTTAAAAGCATGTCCTGATGTCTTTTATTCCTCTTGCACCACAGCGATGTGCCAAAAATGTACAGTTTTAAAACCACTTCCTTATGCAGCTCTAAACAGTCGCTCCTTCTGCAGCCTGCAGTTATTCTCTCTAATAAAACAAAACACAGCTTGTTACTCGCAGAAATGTAAACGCTTCTGTCCCAAAATGTCAGAAAACTTCTGGCACTGGAGACTCCTTCCATAAGTGGTACATACAGTCACGTCTATACATATTGAAACAAAGGTAACTAATATAATTAGAAACATAAACACTGCCTTTAATACTTGGATGACAATGACTGCGTGACGTCTGGAACCCATGGACATGACCAAACAGTGAGGTTCCTCCCTGCAGCTGCCTTTATGTGCTGTTTGTTTTTAGGACTTTATGTCTTTATGTCTGGAATATCCCATTGCCTTGCCTTGGGTAGCCTTCACTGTATGTTCTGGGTCATTATCTCTCTGCAGTATGAAGCAGTGTCCTATCAGTTTTGCAGCATTTAGCTAATTCTGAGCAGAGAGTACGGCCCTAAACACTTCAGAATGCATCCTGCTACGCTTACCAGCAGTCAGGTCATCAATAAACACCAGTAACACAGTTCTACTCGCAGCAACACACACACACTTATGCCATAGAACTGTCTCCACCATGTCTGACAGATGATGTGGTGCTTTGGATCATGAGTTGTTCCCCTCCACATTTTTCTCTTCTCATAATTATGAAACATGTTCACTTTGGTTTCATCTGTTCAAAAAATCTGTCTCATCTGTTCTTGAGTTTTCTTAGCAGTTTGCACCTCGTTGTTAAATACAGACGCTTAAAGCCATCTCTTGACTGGAGACTTTGACAATGAAATGCCCAGCTCTTTAAGAATGTTCTTGGCTTGCCTAGATGTTGTGAAAGGGTTCCTCTTCACCATGGACAGAATTCAGGTCTTTTGCTGTTGCTGACCTCCCCAGTTAATTCCTTGTTTTTTATGGACATCTTGAATGAACAGTTACCAAATCCAAATGTAACATTCAGAACCATCTCCAGAACATTTATCTGCTTGATTAGTAAGCGGATAAGTAAAATGAATCATTTAAGCAGATCAGTAACAAAGGAACAGGATACACCTGGCCATGTATGGAACTACTGTTCTCGAAATGTGCTCCATTACCAGCCCTCGAAATGTGTGTGTTCTGAAGATGGCTGTAAGTTCTGAATGGTTAAGACCACATTTTTCTCGACCCCTTGAATTAAAACCCGAAGTCTCGAGTGTTTCGTTTCAAATTCAGTGTGGTGGTGTAGGGAATCCAAACACCGAAAAGGGTACTTCTGTTCCAAAATGCACGGACCTGACTGTAAACCACTGGCAAACTACTGCTGGTTAACAGGACTAACAGTACAGGAGAATAATCAAGCTCGCCAAACTCTTTCTTATCAGAACGTTTAAATGGCCGCGTCGAGGTGTTCCTTCTTGAGGAGCGTGATAGTGTTTATTAGAGTTTAGCAGAAATGCGTTCCTGTCCCAGGCGATGATACAGCGGTTTAATGACAGCGCACGGCTGTGAGACACCTGTCTGTCCTGATTAGCTGCGACGGTCTGAGGTCTGTGTGTCAGAGAGCATCTGAGTTCCTTCCTGTTTTTTTATAGCACTTGATGTTGTTTGGTGTCTGACACACATCTGGATTCTGAGCTGTAATGTCTCGCGCCAGGCTTTAGAGCACCATGTCACTCAGATAATGCAGATGTGACATTAGACACAGGAGTCAGGGCTCCTCAGTTTGTCCCAGACTCTGACAGGAAGGTTTCACGGCTTCGGGATTTCAGAGAAGCTGTGCAAACACTAACGTTATCCATGGCATGGTTGTTGGTGCCAGATGGGCTGGATTGAGAGTTGTTGTTTTTTGTAGAAGCTGCTGATCTCCTGGGATTTCCACACATAGTCCCTAGAGTTTACACAGAATGTTAGGGGAAGTCTTACAGCGATATGCAGTGATTACACACCTTTTAACTGGTTTATGTGTATCATCTGCCACACAAGTCCCTGTGACTGAGTGAATCAGGCCGGGCGTGGCACCCTGTGATGCAGCATGAGCAGCGGGTCAGAAACATGGGCTCGTCTGCATGTGTCTCAGAGGAATTACACTGTAGTCTTCACCCTCTCTGCGTGGGAGCGCTGTAATTACAATGGGCCAGGGGTAGCTCAGTGGTTAAGGCATTGGACTACGGTTCGGAAGATCCCAGGTTCAAACCCCACAACCACCAAGTTGCCACTGTTGGGCCCTTGAGCGCGGCCCTTAACCCTCAACTGCTCAGATGTGTAATGAGATAAAAATGTAAGTCGCTTTGGATAAGAGCATCTGCCAAATGCCTAAATGTAAATGTAATTACTGGTGGGAGGGACTTGGCTAAATAATAATGGAGTAACACACTATAATGTACTGTTGTACTTGTCTAATGCTGCTGTTGTAGAAAATGAATCTAACATGGACCCCTTTGACAAAGTGTTGTTCAGAGAGTTTTATTCATAAACCTCTTTTTCATTCTC
>NC_071113.1:360000-377500 GCF_024256425.1 Clarias gariepinus
CCAGAGTTCTTCATGCTCTGCCAGACTACATTAAGCGCCACTTTTGTTTCCCATCGGTGAGGTGAAGGCAAGACCATCAAGAAGCACGCTGCATAAATCAAAATTTCTCCCTTCATACTCCTGGATATATATATTTATGTTTCAATATTCTTTCCCTTGGTTGTTGTTGTTTTTATGCCTGTGTGGTTGTTTTCTCCATGCCTTTGCCTCCCATCTATCATTTAAAAATAAAGAGTAATGTAAATTACAGGAGAGAGGACCGAAACAGTCCGCCGGTAATGAAGATTTAATCACCCTGCATCCCGACTTGAATTATGAACCCAGCATATCGCATTATGGCCATTAGGTTCCTGAGACCATGGCCATTTAGCTTGCAGGCACACACACACACACACACACACACACTCCCACAGGGCACTGGTCTCCCCTCACACACTCGCCACATTTATTAGCTGTAATGAAAGGCAAAGACAGCTAATGGCACGTCAAGTGCACTCAGTGCCGTTGTTGTTCTTTATTAGAGCCCCAGCCTCACTCACCGAAAGCGGCACCTCCCAACGAGACATCAATCCCGCAGACTCCATCTCCACTCACTATGGAGACAAACGAGCAGCGCTCCTGTTTATTTGAAGTATGTCGTGAATTTAAAGCACAGACACATTCGCTGCGTCTCCGAGCTGAATCTGAAACGCTTCAGAGGCTGAAAGGAAGCTGGAAACTTGCAGCCAGCCTGGAAGAGATATTGTCAGCCGCTCAGTCCGTCAGTCTCCATGTCTTATCCTCTCTCGTCTCGTCTTAATCTCCAATCTCTCTTCTTTCTGCTCGTGTGTTTTTCCCCAGCAGATGGAGCAGCTCATAGATTAAGAGTAATGGAGATTGAGGTGTTATTTTCTTGTTCCTGTTCTCTTTCATTCCCGCCAGACTGATTTTTTTTTCATCTACGCATTTACCACTCCCGGTAGCTTCGATTTCTCTGAGACAATATTGCTCGGCAGAAGAGAGCCCTGGTTTTTGGAATCCCATTTAACAAAATACAAGTAGGTCTTCTAGAAAATCAAATAAGCAGAGATGTAACAAGGTGGGGATTGCATCCTCTTTCTTCCTTCACGCATGGTGCACGCAATCAGCCTCTGTTTAAAAAAAAAAAGAGAGAGATAGAGAGAGAGAGAGATAGAGAAACCTCATTGAGGATCTTAAGATGGCAGATTCTGGCTAAACTTTTCCCAAACACTACAGCATTTACAAGAAGATCTGTTTTTGTTGATGTTAAAAGGGGAATAATTGAGAAGTCGTGCCAGACATAAACCCAAAGATTAAGGAACTGTCAAGCTCACAGCTTGATCTCGGTCTGAGCATTAACCTTTCTGCAGCATTCCCCTCGTCTTAACAGGAGATGATGAGCGAGCTCATAGTTTTTCTCATTTCTGAAAAAGATGCAAGTTCAGAGTGCTGCAAATCTCATTTCCTAATGTGACAGAACCCATTACCTTTTCCACGGACAAACAATAACGGATTTTTCTTTGTGCAGTTCCGCTGTGCCTCACACTGCTTAGAGGAACAGTAATTATAGTGCACTTTCACACTTACTGCTCTGGTTGTTGATACTCAATCATAGTGAAATGTCTTAGGGTTTGTGTTTGCTTTTTGGTTGTGTTCTTTGGTTTCACACTGCGCATACACAAAGTGGGGAGAAACAAATCTTTGTGTGTGTTTGTGAGGGATCTGGCACTAAATTATCCAAGAGTTATCTCTTTTATTTTTAGTATGAATAGTTTGCAGTTCTGTATAGTCATAAAACTACATGTTGTATCATAGTTCTGTATCATAACAGCTTTATATCACAGCAAAGTACATCATAGCAAATGATAATGTAGTGGAAGGTGTATGTACATCAGTACAGTGTAATAATATAGTAATAGACACTGAAATCCTTGTTTTAAAGGAAAGGCAGCACGAGGACACCTTTAGATTTTCCTAATGAACATCGTTTAATACAAATTTAACGTACAATCTATACGCAAAAAAATAAAAAACGAGTGCCATTCACATAAACTCCATTTATTTCTCTATATAGTCCCCTGCTACAATAATGCACTTATGTTTCACTAGTGCTTGGGCACCATCAGGGTAAAACGTTTTCGCAGTACACCAGAGTCGTGATAGGACTGTCTGGCTGCTTCACATCTGAAACGCCGGCCTCCCAGGAACTCCTTTACTGGCCCAAACATGTGGAAATGTTTTGGAGCGAGGTCAGGACTGTACAGGGACGTGGCAAGTCTTCTGTAAATATAAATCACTTTTACACCTTCATTCACCAAAACTCCCAATTTGTGTTTGATGCACAGTACAGTTTTTGGTTATAGCTAGCACATTATAGCTAGCACATTATAGCTAGCACATTGGCCAACTTGGATTGGGGGTGTTACAGTAAGTAAGAAATAATATCGGAAGTACAAAAATATACTCTTACAGTATTGTTGCAGATCTACTGTAAAGTATAACAGTAAGTTAATTATAAGAGTAATTTAACTAAGTATTGTATTTGCGTAAAATGTTTAAGACAACTATCTGATATAGTGTGTAATATAGTCATATAGTAGTGATACAGTAAATAGTGACTATGGCGTGAACGTTTGCTGTAATATAGTGTGTTATATTACAGTATATCTACAACATATTTATTACTAATTATACTGTTATAATAGTAACTATGAGTAATATATAATGTAATATAGTAATATAATAATCCATAGTGCAGCATAGTAATAAATAAGAGTACTGTGATATACAGTCACTAAGGTTACAGTACAATTAGAGGTGTTATGGTACGGCAATATAGTTATTATTTAAGTATTTACAGTCAGTGATTATTTACATGTTAGTGATGTGGTTTTAGCCTCCTGTAATACAGTATTGCGATACATCTGTACATGGCAATACATGGCAGCGGTATAAAGTATATATCAAATAAAGTCTTTGTAAGTTGTGGGTCTTACAGCACCAGTCATGTAGGTTAGGAAATAAGTGATATATCTCTTCGTCCTTTGAGCTTAGTGTCCTTCTCTTTAGTTCCTCTAAGTTTCTGTTCTGATACACTATCCGTCATGTCCTGCATTTCATTTGTCTCTGTAGTAAAAAGTTTGACACAAAGTGGGAAAACCTGACAGTTGTTGATGAATCGGCCGGCCGGCTCTCTAAGCCCGGGGCTCTTCAAGATCATCACTCTGTGCTGACGAGTGTTTGTGACGGACAGGGCGCCGGCGTGGCTTTTAACCCCGTCACTTTTACAAGCTGCCCTTGGCTTGGAGTTTGCTAAGAAGGAAGAAACTCTGTAATATGGAGCACTGTGGCCCGGGTCGCTCGGTCCAGAGCGAGTTTCACGTTACGTTTGTTCCCGACTGCAGCGATTATTCAGTTCAGGTAAGTATTTTGAGGAACCAGGGAGACACGTTAAAATGGACAGTACTGTTAGGAGAAAGGGACTGAATCATGATTGAACCATTTTGTGGACCAGCAGGAGGTGAGCAGGTAAATCAGCTGCGGGGTGTTAGTGTGCGGCGGGGTGAGCGTGCAGTGTAAAGGCTTTGGCCCGTAACAAATGCTTCAGCTTGGAAAAGGTTCATGCAATAACCTACAGCACCAGGCAACAGAAAGAATTCTGATTGCTAGTGTGAGAGCATGTTTCACAGCATGAACAGTAACTCCAAAAGGATATCAGCTTGCCGGTGTGATATCACAGCTCCACTACTTTCATTAGATTTCTATAGTTCTTTCTGTTATTTGCCTACCGAATGCTAGAAGTTGTTCATTTCAGTAGACAGACACAACTGTTAAGCACGCCACAATCCAGCCTGATAAACCGCGTCGTATCGGGTCTCGCTCTGCCTCACACTGGTGTTTTAATAAAGCAAGCAGACGGCAATAAAAAGCGAGAATTCTGCTTCTGGTGCATTTTGGCTTCAGAGTAAATTTGGTTTTTCCTCTCTAACAGGCCGACGTTTCCTGTTCCCGTCCCCTGCGACCGGGAGCATGTGTCACTATGTACTGTATGCTATAAAAGTTGCGTCTTTGTGTTTTTTCCTTATTTTTGCTTTGTGTTTGTTCTGGTAGTGACTCAACACAAAAACGAGGATTTTTATGAATGTTTAGCTATCACACGCTGTCTGCCAGCACCTTGAGTAAAGAGCGGAGCTGCTGCTGCTGGAGGGAGTTCATGTGTGCGAACGGGAAACCCTGGTGCTGCTGGAATCACTGAAGAGTTATCTGAACATTATGTAGTAGAAAAAATAATGGCATTTCAAAGCCTCGGGCTGGCAGACCCTCATGCGTCTACAGCATTGTATTAATGCAGAAGCACAGCGCAGCAGCTTATTACAGAGACGCAAAGAGAGGAAGGAAGCTTCTGAACCAGAGGATGAACATGAGCTACACTACAGGCTTTCACTTCTTATGCTCCTCACTCGGCTCCCCACAGAGTAGCGGAAAAAAAGAATGCGCGTGTTATACATGCGCCGCGTTTCAGCCAGCTCATTACTATGAGGCGCATTCCTGATTACGACCTCTGTGTGTGTGTGTGTAGCTGAATTCATACAGGGTTTAATCTATCACATTGGATCAGTTGATGGAATATGCTTTAGCTTGAATGGTGTCCAGTTGCGCGGCTTTTTGCAGAGAATGTCTATCGATTCCTTTATTGGGTTTGATGTTACTGAGTTTAAACTCTCACACAGTTGCTGGATATTCATGAAGGCTATGTTGCACAGGTCTGGACTGTTTCTCTCCAGCTCACTGAGTGTGTTCTCTCTCCCTCTCTGCTCTAATAAACCCACAAATCCAATGAGCAGATCATCAGGTTTGCTCCAGGACCAGGGGAGACTAATAGACTAATATTATTGCATATTTCTGCCATAACCACACCTGAGCTAGGATATTAACGCGCAGTGCTACTTGGACGGCGATGAGCAAGCGGAAAGCGTGTCTGAGCCAGATGACCACGAGAGGCATGAGGTAGTCCTGGCAGTCGTATCCCTCATGTGGACCTGTGCCAATTCAGACCAAGCAGCTGTTAATGCCACCGAACAGTCTGTTAGTCAGCGTACTCGTCTACCACAGCATGTGGAATAGAAACTTTACAGGAAGTTATTTACATAGATTTACAGCAGCACCTTAAAGCTTTTACCTGCCAGTGGTTTTATGGTGTTTATATGCCAGTGGGTTTTTTTGTGCCAGCAGAAAAGCATTTCCAGACAAAGACATTAATCAAGACGAGTCTGTGATGACATCTGTTGATCGATGGATACTGTGACGTACCGCTCAGGGGGAAACTGTGTTCCACCTGTGTGTGTGTGTGTGTGTGTGTGTGTACAGAGATAGACAAATTATAAATGTATTACCTAGTCTACTGGGTGAGTTATAGTGCTTTTTATGAAAATACTTAGCTATATTTATTATTCTAGACTTAAGGAAATGCACAAGCTCATATCCCTGTTTGTTGTAACGGCTTATGTGAAATTTAACCATAAATTAAAATGTCTTGCATGCCCTAAGCTCCTGACTCGTCCAAGACTGAATGCATTTTTTCCCCTTTAAGGTGTACACACCAGCAGTAGGTCTGCATCATTACTAAATAAATAATAATCCTTTTTGGATACACTAATCAACACATTAGCATTGAATTATCACTTATACCCCTGGAAACTGGTGACAGGATCAGGAGTACCCAAGGCTCATCCATGGACCAAAGGCCGGTCAGTCACACAGACAAGCCAATGCAAGTCAATGCTGGTCACTATAGAAAGACACCAAATCACCCAGTGCACCACAAACCACCGCGCATGGGGACCAGCAGGGAAAGATCCCGAGGGATGCAAACTCTCTAGATCTCAATCTGATGGAGCCCCATGAGGTGCGCCGGATAAACAAGTCCAAAACATGTAGGCCCCGTCCCACAACCCCCAGCACCCGAAGGATCCGCTGCCAACGTCCTGGTGCCAGATACCGCAGAGCCCCCGGAGGCCCTGCAGAGCCACAGCCCGAAGGGGCCAGAGCCACCCCTAGTGGCACAAGGGAAACCCACACAATACAGGGCACAATGTTTTGCTTTGTGATGTTATGGCTGAGTGTGCATTACATTAACATACACTACAGTCACTAGAGTCACTGAGCGCACTCTAAACCCCAGTTAATGAGCTTTACCACTGACTATCGCATGTGTGTTTCTATATCTCCTGCAGTTAGCCACATGGGACTCGGTACACGGCCTCAACGGGAGCTTGAAGGAGAGTCGGATCGAGAATGGCATGCAAGGGGTTACGGTGAAAGTTGTCACACTGCTGGTGAGAATCATACACCCATTACCTAGTTTGTTTTTTATCTTAGAATAATTTGTTTTTAGATCTCTAATCCTGTCAAACTAAACCCTTTATTTATCTTCCCTTAATATTTCAATGTCTCTGCGCATACAAAATAGCTTTCCTTCATTAAAAATGAGAAAAAGATGAATAATTCAGCGCTTTCTTCTTGAAATATTTAGCAGAAGGACTGCTAGAAGTGTAGCTCCTTTGTTTTGCACTTCATGCTCCTTATTATGCAGCTTTAAAATGCCATGCATGTAATCCTGCTCCATCACACCATGTGTGTCCAACAGTGCTCTGAAAGGGAAGAACACGTTGCACACTAGTTTGAAACTGCCAGGAAAATCAATCATAGTAAATGATCTATGTCCTCTCTTTAAAGGAGGACCCATTTGTCATGGTAGCGGAAAACATCCTCGGCCAGCCCAAAAGGTACAAAGGGTTCTCCATCGATGTTCTTGATGCCTTGGCAAAGATCCTGGGCTTCAAATATGATATCTACCAGGTAGCGGACAGCAAGTACGGCTCTCAGCTTCCCAATGGTTCCTGGAACGGCATGATCGGGGAACTTATTAATAAGGTGAGTGAGTGCTTCAGGGCGACTACATCTATTTTTTTGAAACCTCAGTGAGAAGATCTGGAGAGTTTGTGTCTCTTGTTATTTTTTTCATGTATCTTGGACATTCAGTAGCTTCTAGCTTGTAAGGAACTGATTGAGGCTACTGCTGTTTAATTATACCTGAAAATGAAATTTAACATAGTCGTGAGTTCTGCTGATTTGAAGAAGATGAGTCACAGAGTAACATTTTTGCCACGCCCACAGGATATGTCTAAATTGGTTGTGTAAAAAGTGAGAAGCTTCTCACTGCATCAGTTAGGGTTAAATATCTTATTACAGCTGAACCGCATTAATCAATATTAATCAATATTTATCCAGTGGAAGACTCTTAACTAGTCCATTAGTTACATCCAGGTGGTGACTTTTTATAATAATAATAATAATAATAATAATAATAACAACAATACTGTACTATCTGGTCGGGTTCTGATGTCTGATGGATGTGAGTTTGTTGTGCAGAGGGCCGATCTCGCGGTGTCAGCCATCACTATAACGCCGGAGCGTGAGAACGTAGTGGACTTCAGTAAACGCTACATGGATTACTCCGTGGGGATCCTGATGCGCAAACCGGAGGAGAAGATCAACATCTTCTCCTTGTTTGCTCCGTTTGACCTCGCCGTCTGGGCCTGCATCGCAGCCGCCATACCTGTAGTCGGAGTCCTGATCTTCCTGCTGAACCGCATGCAGTCGCTGCGCTGCCAGAACACTTCAGGAGCTCCGCCCAACATCTCCAGCTCCTTACACAGCGCAGTGTGGCTGGTTTACGGCGCCTTCGTTCACCAAGGTCAGTGTGGAAAGCTCAGGCATTTTTATCAGCAGTGATATCAGAAGAACACCTGCTCAAGATTTTCTGTCTTTGGAAGATCATGTGCTGCTTTTAAATCTGTAGAAAAGTAACTCCATGTTTTAGTTGTACATTTTTCTCAACTACAATGTTCTAAATTAAGAATTTAGCGTAAAATCTAAATCAAAAAAGTTAAGTATTTAAAGATAGCTTTGTAGACAGACTAAACATGGTGGTGGCACTTAACTGCCTGGTGCAGCACATGGGCTTCGGTTTGAAGGTTTCCGTCAGTCAGGAGAACTCCTTTGGTTAAATCTTCTGTGCAACCAGTTCACCTGGAGAACTGAAACACTCCCTTGTGACGACTAATGCAAAACCACAGAGTGTGTTCAAAAGATTAAAAGTAGAGGTTTGGGTAAAATGTTCCATTTGTATGTTATTTAAAAAAAAAAAGGATTTTATTGGATTTTCTGAAATTCAGACATAACGACTTCCAACAGTGTTTCCCATAACACCCCGCATTTATCCTATAACACAGACTCTGGGGATTGTACTGTTTTCTCAACACACATAATTAACCGCTGTGTGCGTGCGCGTGTGTGTGTGTGTGTGTTAAAGCAGTAACACACCAAGCCTGCAGGACAGAAGGTTCCCCAGGACCAGGGCTCGGCTCCTGCACAATAAAAGATGAAGCTACACATTTTGGCACAATGATTAGACGTGTAATGGTGTCGTATCTCAGCTCTGAACACGTCAGCCATATTTCTTATTTACGATCACAGAGACAGTGCACTGACCTCTGCCATTCCCATGATGCTCTGAGGCTGATTGTGGTAAAACAAACAAACTCAAGAAAAAACCCTGACTAAAGAACGGAGACATGCTGGAGGTGCCTTTGTGTGTAGACACTGAGTAACAGCTTCATCCGATCCAAAACGCAAGAAAACCTCCAGCTCAGCAAATGTGACGCTCCATCTGCATCTATTACCACCTGGCGCTCTGCCACCGAAGCATTTTTATGCCAACCAGCCTGTAATTAAATCAGGGGAGGCCCTGTCCCATTGGTCCTTAGCCTGCTACCGTCTAATCTTTCTGATGATTGATAGTTGCACAAAAGGCTCTGCAACAAATTTTTGCAAGTTTTTGACGTCTGTGCTTTTATTAAGCATGGTGGAATTAGCGCAGGAGGAATTAGCATGTGGCTAATAAGCTTACAACAGCACCTCAGTTTGGCCCAAAACAGCGTTCTGCTCTGGAGATGAGGATTAGCTGTGTTTTGTAATGGAAAATTGATTTGTAGAAAGGTAAGCAACGCTCAGGAGTTGATTCTGCAGGAACAGTTTGCTGTGTAGGTGGCAGTGTACGGTATGAGTAAAGAAATTAGCATCGATTGAAAATGAATGCTAGTTTCTGCTTTTTTGGGGTCGTAAATATTGTGGTTATTATGTAATGCCTTAAATAGTTTCTTAAGTAGTCTTTTGGTTTATCCTAACATGATACGTTTTCCTGGGTGGAGACAGTTTTGTTTCTGATGAAGGTAAATGTGTCCTGACGGTGTTGTCCTGCTCGCAGGCGGAGACTCGGCGGTCGGCTCGGTGGCCCTGAGGATCGTGATGGGAAGCTGGTGGCTCTTCACCCTGATCGTGTGCTCGTCGTACACCGCCAACCTGGCAGCGTACCTCACCGTGTCCCGCATGGACAACACCATACGGTGCGTCCCCTTCATCTGCATCACATTACAGCACACACCTTTAACACACAGTTTTCCACTGCGTTTCTCTGCTTGGTGTTTGTTTACGGCTCAAAGCCGCGCATGCTCGCTGGGTAATGTTGTCTTTCTCACGCATCATCGATTTGAAATGACTCATTCTTGGTTTGTGCATTTTTCTTTTGCATTCAGCAAGTGTGCTCTAATCAAGGTGCGTGTGAAAATGTCAAGCCATTAAGCTAATGTTAAAATGAACGCTTTGTGTCTGCAGCTTTTATAATTCGGCTCTGCTCTTCACTACAAGGGAATTTGTGGAACCTCTTACATCACAAACGACATTCTGATTCAACAGGATTATTATTATTATTATTATTATTATTATTATTAGTGCTAATTTAACTGTTTATATCGTAAATAATTAAGGTTACAGTTTAAGAGATTTTGTTAAGTGAAGTTAGCCTTTACAAATCGCAATAAGTCTAAAATCCAGAGCTTTCATTTAGCTCTCAAAATTTCTACAGAATTCTCAAAACCAAATAAGGACTGAAAAGCTTTCTTCCCTATTCCATCCTCCACGTTTAATTGTGCAGAGAATAGCACTCGATCCAACACACCCTTCTATACAGCGCTACCTCGGAATACGAGGCCTTAAAAATTTTCACCTTAAGAACTGAGAGTTTGCAAGAAATTTGGCAAATTCGAAACCTTGGCATAGGAAGTTATTTTTGGCACATGATCGAACGAGCCAAACCGAACAGAGAAACAAAGGTGTGTGTACGTCCGGGAGCCATTCAAAACTTGTTTCTGTGTGTAGGAAGGCCAAGCAAAACGACTTTACATATTTTTTTTTTAATAAAATTTAGTGAAGGCCATGAGTCATAAGAATAAAAAGTTAGCAGGAAACAGGTGGAGGAAAATTTGTAGAGGTGGAGGTACGCTCTGGAAAGCAGAAGAATGAAGGTTAGCCGCAGCAAGACGGAATACATGTGTGTAAATGAGAGGAACCCAAGAGGAACGGTGAGGCTACAGGGAGCAGAGGTAAAAAAGGTGAAGGACTTTTTATGGGTCAATGGTCCAGAGCAACGGAGAGTGTGGAAAGGAGGTGAAGAGGCGGGTACAGGCAGGTTGGAACGGGTGGAGAAAAGTGTCAGGTGTGTTGTGCGATAAAAGAGTATCAGCGAGAATGAAAGGAAAGGTGTACAGGACAGTGGTGAGACCAGCGATGCTCTACGGCTTAGAGACAGTGGCACTGAAGAAAAGACAGGAGGCAGAGTTGGAGGTAGCAGAGCTGAAGATGTTGAGGTTCTCCTTGGGAGTGACGAGGATGGATAGGATTAAGAATGAGTTTATCAGAGGGACAACCCATGTTAGATGTTTTGGAGATAAAGTCAGAGAGGCCAGATTGAGGTGGTTTGGACATGTTCAGAGGAGAGATTGTGAATATATCGGTAGAAGGATGCTGAGGTTGGAACTGCCAGGCAGGAGGTCTAGAGGAAGACCAAAGAGGAGATTTATGGATGCAGTGAGAGAGGACATGAAGTTAGTTGGTGTGAGAGAAGAGGATGCAGAGGATAGGGTTAGATGGAGGCAGATGATTCGCTGTGGCGACCCCTGAAAGGGAACAGCCGAAAGACAAAGAGGAAGATGAGTCATAAGAATGTTAGCAAGGACGATAGGAAGAAGAAATCAGAGCCGCTTTTAGTTTGCTTTTTAAAGCAGACGGTGCCGAGAGGGATCATACTGTAAATTAAGTGAGGTTTAATTTCTATTTATTTCATAATTTACTTAATTTTTATGTCTTTCCTAAATGTTTTGATGGTTTTTATATGTAATAAGATGATTATAGTGTTGGAAATTGGTAATATTAGTAATATTTTGGGTGGCTTGAGCGTATTATCTGCATTTACATTATTTCCTATGGGACAATGTGTTCCACAATACAACATTTCACCTTACGAACTCGCCTCCGGAACGGATTAAACTTGTATGCCGAGGCACCGCTGTAAGATCATTATGAAGCTTTTTTATATCATGAGATAAAGTGCAAGAAAAATGCATTCACTGGGCGTGACTGAGACACGCCTCTGTCCTAGACAAACTCCGCCTCTTCTTCATATCGCTCCTGTAACTTGTGAACAGCGCTCACACCTGTGTGTTCACTAAGAGCTCCATCAGCTCCGTTAGACGTCTGTGACCTTCACTACGGGACGCGAGCAGCACCTTGAAGGCGTGACGAGGGCGATGTGAGGGAATCTGTTCAATGCTCTTCTTCTGGTGTGAAACGTATTCATGGTTCATTGTAACTGTAAGACGATGGTACTGACAGGAACAAAACAAAACACTGGAGTGTTTCTGCAGAATTCAGCCATTCAAACCTGATGGGTTTCCCACACTGTCACACACTCATCCTAACACACAGGCACACACACACACACACACACACGGTGTGTGTGGTATTTCCTGGATTACAGAGACTCATCACGTCAGTGTTCCGGCTTTGACTCAGACAGATGAAGATACGAGATGCCGCCTCGCCATGTAATCGTCTCTCCGGCTCGTCGGCACGGCGCTGTGTAACCTTTACCATTTCTTAAAGAATTCCTAATCTCAGTCTTCTTTGTTTTATTCATCAGTTGCAGTAGTTGTTTTTTTTTGTAAACTTTTTATTTTTGTCTTGGCGTGAGTTTCTTTTTCTCTCGAGCTGTGTGAAAGCCTCAGCAGGAAACCCAGGCTGTCGCTGCTACACGCCGCCATTAACACCAAACTAATGTGCCATTTGTCTGCTTTCAGCTTTAATTGCTGGATTTTTTTTTTTTTTCATAATTTGACTGGAATATTTTTTTTCTTGTTTACTTCTGCTCTGTTCTGTCATTTTCCTGATTTATTGATGAAGCGGTTCTTTTGGAGAATGGGCCCTGAGGGCAGAGTAATCATCCTTTTTTCCCCATGATTCAATTAAGTGGATGAACAGACCCATCAGGGACACCGAACAGCTCAAATTCAATAATTATTCTATGTACACCATCCAGCCGAGAGATGAGATCTATAGACTTTTTAAATAGCCATCCCATTTTCAGGACAGATGAAGCCCCGGGCCTCATTTGTTGCTCTCGACATGTCTGACTTCGTCTAACACTGATCGATCGAGGACCGAGGATGATGATGATGATGATGGTGAAGAATCTGGACTGGTGCAGTGTGTGCGAGTGTTTGATTGAACCGGGTTTTGATTTCATAAGATCTGCAGTAAGTTTCCAAAAGTAATCTGGCAAAGAGCTGAATCTAACGGTCGACATTATTACTGATATCACTCTCAATCTCTCGACTTTTTCTCCTTTGTTCTTTTAACTCAGATAATTAGTTCACTCTCGGTAAAGTGTCCATGAACGAGCAACGAATACATGCTTTAAATAAAATAAAACTGACCATAGTCTCATTCCATCCCCATGTCCTAGCACTCTCCTTTAAAACCAAAACATACAAAAATATGTTATACATAACAAAGCCTAAAACTTTATCATTGTCCCTAACAACAACAACAAAAACAAAAATGTTTAGAAAAATGTAGCAACAACAACAACAACAATAATAATAATAATAATAATAATAATAATAATCACCTGGACCAGATTAACCTTAATCTATAAAACAGCCATGCACTTTTTAGTTCATAATTATCATATTCATGGTCGTGTGTGTTATTTCATAGTTTTTGAATCTCCAGTCATGTTATAGAAAATAAATCACTAAAGAAAAAACATTAGAAAGTGTGTCTAAACTTTTGAATGGTACTGTACTGTAGCTCCCCTTTGGCCTAAAACAACACGGTGGTGATTCTGATTCAGAAGGACTTAGAAGTGATGAGTGCAGAGACGGCGTGTTGTTTAAGACGCCATAACGTTATCAGATGTGTGTTCTTACTGAAAGTGCTTCTGTGACTGGGTGTGAATGTGGGTTTAGTCAGACAGCTGCTCTCTCCTCAGTACTGCGGACCGTACAGACCTACTCTCACCCACGCTGAGACACACAGTTAGTGTCATTAACCACTGGACAACACCTGGGACACGCCCACTCATACACAGAGTCACACAGTGCTGTTACTGTCTGTTATCATCACTCGAGTGGAATAACGCCTCTCGTCCAATCAGATCACTCGCTCAGGACTAACTGTTGTATACGGCGCTCTATTAGACCACGTGTTGATCTTGCTCTAGCGATGTTCATTTTGCTTCTCATTACTCCTGTTCGTGTTGTCAGCTGTAAATTGATATTATATTTATATATTTTTAACCGTTTTGCTCTTTCCACAACTTTTTGTAGACTTTCTTTATTCTGTATAATCCATTACCCTGCGCTGTTTGTTCTGGGAGAATCAGCATTTTATTATTATTTTTGTTTTTTTATGAACACACTGCAGAGTAATGACAATAAAGAACATCATCAATTTTAAAACTTGAATCAGGCCGGCCTCAGACCATCACTCATCCACTCAACCATTCTCACATTCAGGTCTTCAATTGATTTATTTTTTTTTTGTTGTTGCCATTTTAAATATTTTTTGTTTTGTGGATAATAAAATTGGAGGCTGTGGTTTGGATTCTGGTACAAATGATGAAATGATGAAACGAGTGTGTGTATGTTGGCTCGTTGGAGTGGTGAGTAACGAGTGCACGTTCTGTAATATTTCAGTGTGTGGTTTTACTCTCGCTGTGACTGCTGTGCTCCGATTATATAAACAGATTTTTATGTAGGATTCAGGAATTCCCTTTGCCACTGTTCTCCTTCAGGGGTTCCCCTTTAAACTCTCTCTTTTTTTAATGCATTCACCTCCATGGGCTCGCCTTCATCTCTGCACTTTTCCCTCTCTCCACGCTCTCCTCTGCTGCTGGAGCTTCTCAGGAGGCGCGGTTTCCTTGGGCTATTTTCCAAGCACACACAGCTGAAAGATTAAAATGGACCAGAGAATATACGCCTGCACGACCACAGTGTTATAAAACTGTTTAAACATATGAGGCAGTGATTTAAACAAAAAGCTTTATCTCTGCTTTAACATTGACTTTCCTGGTTTTAGTACAACAAAATATCCCCATGTTCGGCTCAGTACAGTGTCATGGACACTCACAATGGAGGACTCGATGGTCACGTGCCTGACTCGGAATTATTAAAAAACACTTTGATCGTCACTTTACAACACTTTTTTTGGTTCATTGCACCAATTTTTTCTTATATATGGGCTCTATAAGCCCTCGTCAGATGGGATTAGTGGCAGTGTGTCAAAAAATGACTACCAGAGTTTCTCTGTGGTTTTAGTTTAAATGCATAAAGGAAACAATATGTGTGCTTCTGTATGGAAAGAGTTTTTTTTCACTACAGGCATGGTGTGGTCATGTGACTTACTGATCATCACAAACCCATGTACATGTGCGACCAAATGCTGAATGAATGCAAAGGTACCATGAAAATGTCACATCATCATCATCATCATCATCATCATCATCATCGTCATCATCACCGTACCATGGAAGTCTCTCGTTCATCATCAGTGAGACCATGAACACATTGGCTCTTTCAAGACGCTTCATTAGGATGGATCACAACGCAACAACGCCAGACTGAGGATGTGATGAGCAGCACCTGAGGGAAGGCCTCAAATACTATGGTTACTGAAAGTGAGGACCAACAGGCCTGTAAACATTGTGTTCCTGTGTTCTTTTATTCATCCTGCTAGCTGCTTTTATTCAAAGTGAATGATAGATGAGAGAAAAGATTGAGTGCGAACACAGAGCCGAGCAACAGGTGATCTCTGACATGGCTGAGGTTTAAACTCTCATCCTTAACCGCTGCTCTGGACTTCCTATAAAGACACTCTTTTGAGGACGCGCTACGCACTGCTAGTTCGATGCAGAAGTGAAGGAAGTATCGTCCTTCAGAAAAGAAAAAGCAACAAGTGTTTACAGACGAAGAATGTCTAGGGGTAGCTCAGTGGTTAAGGCATTGGACTACGGTTCGGAAGATCCCAGGTTCAAACCCAACAACCACCAAGTTGCCACTGTTGGGCCCTTGAGCGGCCCTTAACCCTCAACTGCTCAGATGTGTAATGAGATAAAAATGTAAGTCGCTCTGGATAAGAGAGTCTGCCAAATGCCTAAATGTAAATGTAAGAATGACCAAGAACTCGGAGAATAAAGATACGGCACCTTTGCTCTGAATTACTGAGACAGGCAAGGATGAACAGAACGTGCTCCTGTGGGGTTTAACAATGTTAGGGACACTGTAGAGGACAGAGGACTTGTCCTTCCCGTACATTTTAGGCTCTTCCTGTTGTACACTTAAAAAGTTGTCTTATCCAGAGACTAAAACATACATTTTATGGTCTTGAAACCTTCTTGCGTTCCATCGTGTGTGTAAGTTTGTGGACGTTATGTTGTTCAGAGACTCTCACACAGCCTGGTCCTAAGCTCCTGGCAGGTTTTTAGCTGAAATATCCTGAAGCACTGATAAAGAATTCAGAACTATCAGCTTCTATACAGCTGCAGAGCATCAACGAGCTCCTGCCACAGCCTGCAGGTAGCAGCGGCTTAAGCCTGAATGCAGTTTTTTAGCTCCTACATTTCTACATAACACTTCAGCCATTACATAATCTTTCTCTCTTTCTCTCTCTCTCTGTCACATACAGGACGTTTCAGGATCTGGCGCGACAGGTGGACCTGGACTACGGTACAGTGCGGGACTCGGCAGTATATGACTATTTCAGAGCCAAGGGTACAAACCCGCTGGAGCAGGACAGCACGTACGCAGAGCTGTGGAGGACCATCAGCAAAAATAACGGACAGGACTACTCTGTGTCCAGCCCATCAGAGGGCATCCGCAAGGTAACAACATCCATCGGACTTTCGATTCTGGTTGAAAATGGTATCTGATTGGTCAGGGGGTGGGGTCGGTGTTGGTTCAGTGGTTCAGGCACTGGAAGGTCCCAGGTTCAAGCCCCAGTACTGTACCACCAGGTCGCGTCCTTCAGCAAAATCCCTTAATGAAAAATTTAGATGTAAAATAAAATAATAAATAAAATAAAAATAAACCAGATCAAATGTAAGTCAGTCTGGGTGAGGGCATCTGCCAAATGCTCAAATGGTCAGAAGGTGGTAAGTTCCTGCAATGTTCATCACTTGTTCTAACTAATTATGGTTTCCATAGTAACATACAATAATAAGGAGACTCCAGTGCCAAAGTGTAAAGTTTAAGCTTTTTAAGTGTGTGTGTGTGTGTGTATGTGTGTGTGACATTGGGAAATTGTTGTGACTTTAAAAGAATTACACAGTTGAAGAATAAAGTTGACAACATTTTGATCTGAAAGTGATAAATGAAAGGTTTTTTTCCTACACAGTCTCCGCTCAGGAACAATAGTGTGTTGGGATGTTTCACAACTTCCTCCTACAGACGCTCACACTCATTATTCTGATCAGCAGATTAAGCATTGTAATGAATGGCGTGTTGTTATTTGCCGGGCCCGGCGCTAGTTTCAGTGTTTGCGTTAGTTGGCATCAGTAACGCAACCTTCCTGTCCACCTTTCCATTCTGCACTAAACGCTTTTCGTTTCTGTCTCTTTGTGTGTCTCTGTACAAACACTCGTACCAGCAGCTGAAAGGAAACCTGTCAGTCCTGACTAATTAGCTGGAGTGCTGGAAGCCTACACGCAGCGCTGGCAGCTTAGCTGCATTATTTTATTCCTACAGGAGATAAGATCGGTTTTCATCCCTGACCTGCAGCTTATTAATTACTTAAACGGTAATACCTGAGCCCGGTCTCATTATCGTCTAGATGAGCTGGGAGCGGGGGTGTACCGTAACATTGAAAACTTTACACAAAAGCAGTTTCTGTAATATTGAGGGTGTGTATGTTACGACTCGAGGTGCTCCCGGGATGATTAGCCTTATGCTAAGTCAAACGGTATAATTAATGTTAGCATCAGCTTAGCATTTCCACAACTGTTCATTCTTCTCTCACAGGCTAAGAAAGGCCCTTACGCGTTCCTCTG